>NW_011499979.1:590095-614402 GCF_000495115.2 Populus euphratica
TGGGACATGTCTAAAAAAACAAAAAAAAATTCAAAAATAGTGATATAAATTTTTTTAAATTATAAAACTATCTTACTAAAACATATAAAAATAACAATAATTTAAATCGTATTTTTTAAACTTGATAAGGGGAACATAATCTAGATAATAAGTTAAGAATGTTTGACTAAGTTAACCCCGTTTTCTTTTTCTTTTTTTTAAAAAAACAAAATTATTTTTGATTGATAATTTTTTAAATCAATAGATTTTTTTTCTAGGTTGATAGGGTTATGGATCAATTTATATTCTTGATCGGATAAGATCAAGTTAATCATTATTTACTGGGTTAGTCCGGATAATCCTTTCTATATATATTTTTTAAACCAAATCTATTTAGGTTTTATGTCAACTAAGTCTTGGATTGATTTATTTTATCGGTCTAGGTTTTGCGAGTTATATACTATTATTAACTTTAAAATTTAATATAAACAAATCTGATGTACGATACCGTGATATATACTGATATTATAAGTGAAGAAAATAAATATCCTGCTTATTAATGAAACTAATTAATGCTATTGTTAACTGGGTTAGTGATTTATAGAATATAAAAATGAAACTAATTAATGATTTGCAGAATCAATTTTCTAATGATTCCTGTGGAGTTTGTTTAGCTGACTTAATTACAGAAATAAAAAACTCTGATATTTTTCTCTATCAGCAGTACGTACGACAAAGTAGAATTAAGGGTTCCTCGTGACCTTCTCATTACAAATACAAATATATTTTGTTCCAATGTCGAGCATATTGAAGTGGTCAACTATTTCAACCTCCTCTACAGTTGCCTGCTGGGAAGGCAAGCAACAATAAAATCTCTGGACGGCGTGTCGTTGCAGATGGAATTCAACCTTGAAAATTCTGTCCAAACAATTTTGTTAGCTCAGACTGCAGATTGACTTTTAGCTTCAGTCTTATCCAACTATTTACATAACAATGGTGTTCATATATATATATATGACCTAATGTAGATGATTTTATGTGGAAACGATATAATATGATGATTACACTGTTATCTTAAATCTTGATAGAATCACGAAGGTTGCTATTATTTTAAGTTCCTCTTTCACATCAATCTTCTCCAGCTTGGAACTTGATGTTTGCGAGTTGTTGTTTTCTTGACTGATTCGACACAAGCATATTTTGTCGAAGTTAAAAAAGAGCTTGTCTAGAATATAAAAATATAATAAAAAAATCCCCTAAAATATTTATATATAACGATAAACATATACATTATATTCGCGTACCACAAATAATAAAGGAATCCCATAAAATCCATATCATATTATTTCACCCAAAATATGATAAATTCCCATATAGAAAAAATATCATATTATTTCACCCAAAATATGATAAAATTTACTTAAAGTACCTTTAAAAAATTGTACCTGACTAACAACAAAACCAATATGAATAAGCGGAATCTGTGTATACATAAGATATTAGTTTGTTAAAATTAGATGGGTGATTTATGCTATAACGTGAATTGATTTAATTTTTTTCTAAAGTAAAAAAATAAATGTCTAAACATTAATAGCATTTTTTAAAGAGTAAAAAAATCTAGAACCGGAGTCATTGTTTCAAATGAATTCAAAAATTTTGATTAATTTAATAACATAATTAAAAAAATCTATTGACCAATCAAAAATAAATAAATACTTGCTAATATTATAAAAAGATATCCTTGAAATGTTATGAAAAGGTTTCAATGATCTTATTTGATAAAAAACAAAAAATAAACAAGAATGTGATAACCTCACAAATAAGAAAATAAAAAAAATCCAAAACCTAATTATCAATAAATCAAACATTGAAGGATCAATTAAAAAAAAATTAATTTTAAAAAAAGATAAAAAAAAAACTTGACTCAAGTTAGCATGTCAAATTTGTAATTTGGTCATGTGACTGAGGTAACATTACACAAAAGAAATTGAATAAAATAATGAAAGTCAACTCTCAAGCAAACTAAATGATAAAAGATAAAATTAAAAAAAATAATAATTCAATTAGAAAAACATTGAAAAAAAAACTCGAGTTAACTTGACTATCCCATAACCTAGGATGTGAGGTTGAGATAACCTTACAAAAAAGATAGAAAGAAATACACAAAGCTCAAGACCTAATAACATGAAAGGATGAAATTGAAAAAAAATCAATAAAAAAATAGTTAAATAAACACATCGAGTCATCTTGGGTTAACTCAACTAATCTACAACATAAGATATGAGATCAAGATAACTTTACAAAAAGGAAAGCAAAAAAAATTACCAAGCTTAAGATCCAATAATCTAACCTCGAAGAATAAAATCGAAAAAAATATCAATTTAAAAGAGGAACTAAAAATAAAATTAAAGTTAAATAAACGTAAACTTCAAACTCAATAACTTAGGTAATGAAATCAAGATTACCCTATAGATAATAAACATGAAAAAAATCACAAAACAAAGTTCATAATCATAAAAAATTTAAAAATAAATAGCAATTAAAATGATGAAGATCAAATCTGGTATAAAAACTAAATAAAAATAATAATAAGGAACTCAATTGAAAATTAAAATAAATTAAAAAAATGATAAAAAAACAAAAAAACAATAGCAATAAAAAAAATAATGATCAAAATTGAAGAACATTAAAAGAAATAAAATGCTTAGGGATGAAAATGAAAAAAAAATTCAAAAAGCATTAGAAACAAAATAAATAGTAATTAAAAGAATATAAATCAAAATTGATATAAATACAAACTAAAAAATAAATTTGATTTTTTAAGGACTAGCATGAAATTCAAAGTGAAGAAAGAAAAAAAAGCAAGGAAAAGAAAATAAAGTTCAGTGAATTCTAACTGTTGCCTTGCCTTGAACACATGTTTGATCATTAAAAAGAAAACAATAAGTTGTTTCATAAAAGATGGTGTTTCATCACGGGAAGACGCTATATATGTTGCTCAAATAGTGCAATCTCCCTTCAATTGCTAATTAATTTATATTTATTGAAGGTTTAAATTGCTTTTTATTCATATTGATTATAACTAAAAAATCATAATAAAAATATAAAAAAGTTTATGAATGTTAGATTTAATATTTTTTTTTGAAGAGCAATGTAATTATTTTACTATACTTCTAAACCATTGAAAGATGAAAAAGCCTTTAAATCCTAGTTTTAATTTTTTTTTGTTTTTAAAAACATTTAAATCATTTCACTATATATTTCAAATATAAAAAATATCTATATGTCGCCGTTCAATATATTAATTACAAATAGACCCATGAAAATTGTAATGTTTGAGAATAAAAAAAAAAAAAATCTTTTTACCCGTATATGGTAAAATGTATCTTGGTGCATACCCTTTTTTTTTTTTTAATTTGATAATAATAATAATGTGTTGAATAATTAACAGATAGCAGCACCTGTGTCCTCCACTTCTCTGAATAGGAACAGACAGTCCTAAACACTTGGATTTAAATATTAAATTTTTGTCTCGGTATGGAACGTGGACTCGACTTCTTAAATTTCCTTTCAATTTCAATGCCTTCTCTATATTATCGCTGCTTCCTCTCTCTCTTTCCCTTCTATAAACCTTCCCTCCTTTCCTTCCCTTTCTTCAGATTAAATCAAATCCTCTTGAAATCTTTTGGAGAAAATCGCATAGGGCCAGGTAAATTATTGTTTGCTGCACTCTCATTTGATTATTGCATGATGTTTTTATAGCTGTAACGTTGATATTTATTTATTTATTACTCACTGGTAAATTCCCTTTGAACTTGGTAAAAGAGTTCGAGGTTTTGATCAGAAAATGGTCCAGAGGCCTGCTAGTAGTATCCATCTAATCGCTTGTTGTGGACTCCTATATAATTTGAAGCCATGATTTCCCTTGGAAAAAAAAAATACTATGAACCTATTCTCTCGTATCTTGATTATTTAGTGAATTCACACGCTCTTTAGCTCACCATATTCTGCAAATTTGTTTCTCAGCAACTACGAAACTGATCCTGCAAACTCAAGTTTGGGTTTCGGTTTTCAATTGTTCAGTTATCTTCTTCCGTATATTTGAAAACTGAATACCTTTTCCTTCTTACAGTTCAATCTTTCTCTTGTTATCTCTAAACAAACGAATATAGTGTTCGTGATTCCTGTTTTAGATATAGCTTTCCTTCACCAGTCAAGTGTTTGTGTCTTCAGGGTTGCAAAAGAAAAGGGAGAGATGGTTAAACCGAGTGATCAATTTTGGATTTGTGTTGAGCAGATGAATGATGGTTCTTTCAAGTGTAAATTCTGTGGGTACGTGTTTGCGGTTGATTCTTCGATTTCAAGGATCATCTCTCATTTGTCTGGAGTTAAAGGATGTGGGGTTGATATTTGTGAAAAAGTCCCTGCAGATGTTCAGGAAGCAACCTATCTAGCTACTTATGGAGCAAATAAAAAACTCAAAGCCATGCAAAGTTCACGCTACGATGAGGCAAATAACACAGCTTTGAATTCTTTGCAAGGGCAAAACAGTGAAGTTGAAATTCTGGAAGGAGATCTCGAAAGAGTGCCAATGGAGGTTCAGGGCATGGAGGAAGAAGCCGGGGAGCATAGAGGTTTATTTCCTGAGGAGACAGGTTGTGACAGGGAACATGAGATTACAGAAACCATGCAGCCGATGGAGAGAAGTATCTCAGCAGAGAGGCTTGAACTTGATCATGATGCAGGAGAGACTAGAATAGAAGAAACACAAGCATTCCATGAGTTGCGCTGGCTGTATCATTTCTCTTGTTGATATCAAGAACGAAATAATAATAATAATAATAATAAATCCTGTTTACATCTTTTACAGAATCCCTATGTCCTCCATATCCTCTTTTTTTTGCTTCATTTTTTGAATTAAAAGAAATTATTAGATATTTTAAAAGTTGCACATTGTCCTTTCGAGAAGAACATGCGTTTTATCGTGAAAATAATTCATCAATATAATAATTTTTATGAGAGAACAGAGGACAGCACTGGATATACTGAATTATTCCTTGTAAAACTAATCCATTGAATGATCAGACCATTCCAATTGTTTAAAAAACATATCATTACAAACAACTGAATTTTAGTACAGCATTATCATATCACTGTTTCAAAAAAAATTTATGGTACTCTTATTAGTTTTTTACGAGGCCTATCTTAAAAAAAACAAATAAACATAAATACAAATAAAATAAAGTCTATAGACATAAAAAAAATTACAAAAACATTTCTATTTGGATTCTTCTCTTTTAATGATATCTATTTTTTAAAAATAACTCATAAAATAACTAATAAAATACCACCATCACTATCTAGAGAACATAAAACTCCTCTACTATTTATTATTTGTTTTATTGACAACTTCAACTAATCGAATTTTATATTAAGTTATAATTTATCACACGATTGTGTTGACAAATAAATAAAGAGTTGACAAATAATAATGGACAGCTTGAGAAAGAAGAAAATGACACCGCAAACGGGAATTGATTGAGTTGTTTAACGATGGCAGCCATGCCAAACTACCTTGTGCAGAATTCCATGCTTTCTGTGTGGAAATTTTTATTTTTAATTAAGTGGAGTGTTTGTATCAGTTTATATCTATTTTAATTAATTTTATAGATTTTAAAATTAATAATTATACAAATCTTTATTTACTTTAAAAAAACTTAAACTCATAATTATTAAAAAATAAATTTAAAGTTTGATTAATTAAACTATTTTTTGAGTTTCTCTGCATAGATTCTTAGCATATGACATGGATAACCTTTTGTTAAGAACTAGTGTTGGGACGTTGCCAATAATAAATAACAGCATTTGCAACCTATTTTAAAAGAGGATTGTTATTGTTAAAAAGTTACGATGATAGGTAGATAATTATCAAATAAATTGTATAAACTATTAATAAAATAATATAATTCATATGTTGTTATCATTAGTGTTATAATTTATAACTAAGTTGTTTAATCATTCTTATTTATAAATAAATATAAAAAAAGCAACACAATATAAAAATATATATAGAACCAAAAATATAAGAAATATAAGAAAGAATGAGCTACCACGGGTAATAAGTAATGACTATCATTGCAACACTGTAAAAAAAAAGAGTGAGGTTAAGAATTATAAAGAGTGAATAATCTTAATCATTCTTGTTTATAAATAAATATAACAAAAGCAACACAATATAAAAGTGTATGTAGAACCAAAAATATAAAAAATATAAGAGAGAATGAGCTACCATGGGTAATAAGTAGTGACTATCATTGCAACACTATAAAAAAAAAGAATGAGGTTAAGAATTATAAAGAGTGAATAATTCCTCATTTTCTATTATTATAAATGTTGTTATTTTTTTATATAATTAAATGATTTTTTTCATGAAACAAGTGTATTTAGCCTTCAATAAATAACTATTAGAACATTAATGGTCGGAATCCTCAATAACTAGCACAGTTGAACCACCAACATTAGAATCCGCGCTATTGCTTTCATCAAACCCATCCTCTTTGGCTTCATTATCCATGTTATCTTTTTATATCTGGAACATCGATCTTTATGCAATAGCCTCATCAATTTCTCATATTTCCCTTTTTTTAGCACTCCTTAGATCGAGTAGTCTGTAAGATCCTACTGGTACTCATCTTCCATAACTATAAGTCAGAGCATAGCTGATCTGAGGCACATGTCTTCTCAAAGACCCCTTGCTTCCTTATTGGTTTCACCTTCCCAAATAGCCCCGATACATGTTTGCATATATACCTAGTGCAAATCCCAGATTGAAAACAACAAAATCAATGGTGAATAATGATGCCATTAATTATATCCTCTAGTAGAAGAATTAGTTCTATGTTAAGAAGAGAAACTATAAATACAGTACAGTTTCAGAATATTATTACAAAGAGAAAATAAGTAAAAAGACAATCAAGATGAAGATTGAATTGTAATCCTTACCTAGGGTTTTGACGAGCTTCAATGTCAGCTTCCAATATAGACTTTATATCAAGCATCCCTTCCTACTTCAACTGTAATTTACTAAGCAGTTCCTGCAGATTACACTGCTCGGCTATATACATACACAGACCTCTTAGATGCAAGGCCTTTCTGACATGTCATCAATCTCTTCCTTCAGACAACACTTCACAATAATGATACACAACAAATACTGAATTATATTTTTGTAATCATCTTCAAGATCTTCACTTAATATATAGCATGCATTAAATTGTGCATCTTCCATGTCTATTATCACAAATAAATAATATCAAACACTAATTTTTCGATTAAAATACCATAAAAAAAAACCAAACATTCATGGAAAACATCAATGAACAATAGGATATAATTAATTGATCACTTACCCGTGTTTTTTTAATATGCTCTGAATTGTAAATAATTCTTGTTAGAGAGATATACTTTGTCAACAATAATTTATAAACATAGTGAAGAGACGCATTGCATTATATAGAATATAGAAAAAGATGTAAATGCAAGTGTATGTCGACATTGTGCTTGGTGTGTGACCGTCAAATCAAGTTATTGCTGTTGTATAGAAAATCTTAATATAATAATAATAAAATTGTAATTTAATTCTTTTTTATTTTATAACGACAAAACAAGGAGATACAGGATCAAGTTTAAATTTTGAAAAAAGAAAAAAAAGAAAAAAAAGAAAAAAATTGTTCACGGTGTAAGCAATAAACAACATTGAATCAAAATACCTTTTAAACATATCTACAGGATCATTACCTGGTTAATATTGACCGTGGCTGAGCACAATAGTTTCATACAGCATACGGTAAGCAGATATTCGGGTATAAGAACCTTAAGCTCAACGAGTATGAGAATCCTCTCAATATTTTGCTCATATTCACAGAGAGATCTTCACAGATTAAAGCCGTTTAATATCTAAGAATCGTAGGGAAAATTTGCTCTGAAAGCTCAATGTGGTATGATATCCTTTGAAGTACTTACTCAACTGCGTGTGTTGTTTTGCTTTGCAGGAGGTTGGCGGAGCAGCGCACTAGAATTAGAATAGGGCTTCGCTACATCTCCTAGAAGAAAACCCATGATGAGGATGTTCATTTTTATGTTGTGAGACACTTGCAGTTTTCGACCAATTTAGCAAATGATTCCGAAAGGAAATAAGGATGTTGGTTTTTTGTCGTTTGCTGTATCAGACAGTTCCCATGATCAAATAAACAGGGAGCCATTTTCCGGTAGATATCTTGATAAAACTTCTATATGATACTGCATGGAGATCCAAGTTACTAAACATGCTTACTCTAAAGACTGGTTCATCAGCCCAGAGTCTTCTGTTGCTGTTGCTTACCCCTAGCTTGTCAAATAATCCTTCAAATTTGTCATGGTGAAATGTGATCTACTTGGTGGTGCCAATTCTGATATATCTTATCTTGCACTTCATCATCAAGAACATAGACATCTAACTTGAAGTAATACATAAGATGCTCTATGTTTTCTTTTTTTTTTTTTGCTTCCATCAAGACAATTTTGACAGGATGCTCTATGTTTTTTTTTTTCTTTTTGCTTCCATCAAGACAATTTTGACAGCCCCGGAACAATTTCATACATAACAAGCCCTCAGGCAACGTAGGAACCCTCTCATGCGTGCAATATCCTATTATCTGGCTGCACTTTGAATTAACCCAGTGGTCAGCGATGAACTTCGGCAACCATTTACTCAAAAAAGATTTTCAAGCTCGAGATCAAAATTGGAAGAGCAGAAAATAAGAGCAAAAGGATTCAAGTTTTTTTAAATTTGACTACTGCGATTCAGAAGCTGCCGTAATTATTGTTTGTTGTGAAAGTATGTAACTTACTCAATCTCAACCCCAAGGCTCCTAAAATGCAAGACTAGAGAGAAAGGTGATGAGCAAAGGACCTCAATAGAAAATATAGAAAAGGCTATCATACAAATTACTTTGTTGTCAAAACTTAGAATACAACCAGGAAAGACTTGCTATTCCGTTTCCGTATGATGAATGTTGTGTGGGCAGGGTGACCCAGTTCAGAATGACAATATATACTACTCTGAGCTGCTCTTTAACTCAGTTCAGAATGACAATATATGCTCTAAGCTGCTCTTTAACTCGGAAAACAGTAGGATGAACCTGTAGAAACAGAAAATGAAACTAGCTTAAAAAACTAAAACTTAAAGGTTTTTAAGAACAGAAAGCAAGAGTATGCAATTGTTTGGAACTCCATTGTGGACAAGTTTACCAGGTTGTTAATCTGAGCAAATAAAACCTGATCATGTGTTATATTACACAAAAAACTCAGACATAAAGGTCCTGGATACCTAATTGAACTACAAAAATATAAACCCATCTTTATTGAACAAGACATCTGACGATAAAAGAATAATAATAATAATAATAAAAGGGTTGGCTAGGTGCTTTGCATTCCAAAACTGAGAAGTCAACAGCATTGCATATGTAAGAAAATAAGATTGAAGGAGTGCTAATGTTTATGAGCTTTTTTTTGTTTTTTTCTTATATGAGAATATAGATTTCATTCAAGAATGAAAAAACAAGGAACAAGCTCCAACATTCTTAAGCAGAGCCAGTCCAAAAGAACATCAGAAGGATTGTAACAGAGTATCTGCAAGGGCTGTTCTGACCAAGTCTCTAGTTACATCACTCAAATATAACAGATTATTCAAGTTGAAGGATCTGTATGACAAACCAGGATATTATGGATATGGTCCCTCAGTCTACATCTTTTACTTCTGCTTCAACATCTACAACAGCTGAAGAAGATTCTTTTCCTGAACAAACACACAGGCAGTTTCAGAATTCACAAATCATTCTACACCAGCAATAATTGGTGACTTTTAAGAGTTGAATTTCCACTTGATTTCTAAAATGGATTTAAGTTGCGTTAACAATTTGTTCTTAGTGTAGATTATTATATGAGCTCAAAGTTGTTCACTGTTATTCATAGTCATCTCATGCAAACTAATGCACAATGAATTTAATTTACATCAAGGCCATGAATGAAAGAAAGCAGTAGGGATTGGATGGCAAACCTTTCTTGAAACCAGAAGAGAAGTCACTGAATGCTTGTCCAAATGGTGTAGATTTTTTGGAGAACCTCACAGAATCACTCACAAACTCATCACCCACCACTGGAATGTATGGAAAATATCATAAAGAAATGAACACAATCAAGACAGATACATGCTAACATATCTGTAGATCAATCAACTAGACATCAAACTTGTCAGGATGTAGAAAATTAGTTCATAAAACAATAATGGGTCACATTTCTACATAAAAACCGTGAAAATCAAAACACCCAGAATCAAAAGAAGCCTTTACAATTAGATTTAATCTTTGATAAGCTCAATGTTGAGGTCATATGTTAAAACTTCAATTATCATCCTTCCATTTCATCATTGATTGCACATTCCATGTTTTGCAAATATAAGATTCAATTCTTAAAAAGAAGGAATTGAAAAGGGATCACATGGAAATCCTGAACATCAAATGCTGCATTTCTAATCAAGACCTGTGAAACTCCACAAAATGGTGAAAATGCAAGAGTGATTTGCGTGGAGGTGCGCGCAAAAACTTAAACTTCAAGAACAAAATAATATCTTCAATTGTTTTCTTTATGAAATCAATCCCACTAATTTATGCTGCAGTTCCATGAAAAATGCAGCATAGCTTATAGTAATCTATCACCTTATTTTAACCATTGCACAACAAGTTCAGCGCCAACAGTCCACTGTTCTAGGAATGTGACAAGATAAATTTTTGAACTCTAGTGAAGGATCTATCCAAGGCTTGGCTTTTACCTGAGAATGGTTGACTGCAAAAAGGGCACAGCTGCAATTCATCATTCAAAGTAGATCTGAGAAGGATAACATTATGATCCAAGTCAAACAACTGTGCACACCATCTAAAAAATTTGCCTATAAGCTTGATTAAAATCACTGTATCACTTACTTGAAAATCTGAAATTCATTTCCACAATTTGGGCACTGCATACGCCCCAAAAAAATCCAAAAATAAAATAAAATAAATCAGTTAAAGAAGGAAAAAATCCAAACACATGCATGTGTCTCCATCTTTTATGGAGGGAAGGCTTATAGAAGAACTATATAGCATATTTCTAAAAAGATAATAAATGAAAGAAAGGATAGTGCCTAGGAAGCTGGGAATTAGGAGTAGAGCCTCACAGTGCCTTGAAGTATGTCACGTCCTGCCCACCAGAGAAAGACTCCCAAGCCTACAATGGGAATAAATACTGCAAGGAGCTGCGCATAGAAGTCATCAATCAGTTAGATCTCATAGCACAAACTGATCTAATTCGAATATAATGCTATGAGGTAATAGCCCAAACACAAAAGTTATGCAACATAACATGGAAAAGCTACTATTAGTTTCAATATAACAAAACACTGCTCATTAGGGGGAAGAAACTCATGGGACATTCAAGTATATGTGTAACTACATTTAAGACAGTTCTAACCAGAATATTTAGAACCAGATGGTATCAAAACTACTATAAACAATTATAACCAATACAAGAACATTGAAGTAAAATCAACTTTTCCACATGAAGACAACTTGGACAAAAAAAAAAAAATCATGTTTAAATTAAAGTATGAAGAACACAGATCATATCAGAGAAGCTTCTGTATACTCCAGAGAGTACAATTAACTTATCATATTAGATTATGCATCTCAAATCATGTTTAAATTGGAGTATGAAGAACACGGATCATATCAGACAAGCTTCTGTATACTCCAGAGAGTACAATGAACTTATCATATTAGATTATGCATCTCAAAATATAAAAACCGGTGCTTCAGAAATGCCAAAAGGAACAACAGGAAGCTCAACTACTAACTAGAAAATCATAATACTGTACAAATCCGAATAAAATTTATGAACAGAATAATATGGTGAATTAAATACCCCTATATTGCAATATTCAGTAAACAATTAACAGATAGTAGATATTAAGAAACAAAACCAAAGCTCCAAATTTCCAGAAGGTAGATAGGCATCAATTTGAAAGTGAAACCACACAACTCACCACAAGCTCCTCTATAAATGTCCAATAAAGCATACAATAAACTTATTCAAATTCAAAGAGACAATCATCCAACAGAAAAATAAACAAAAAACTGGGAAAGACAAACACACCCAGATAGATATTAGCGTGTCCAAGATCCAACCAACAGTATCAAAAACCCAACCAAGTTGTCCAGTCATTGAAAGATAAGTCAATCCAACAGCCAAAGCAATATTTCCCAGAAGCCTAGCAGTACCACTATTATCTCCCCCACCACCACCACCACCAAACCCTTGATTAAACCTCACCAAAACCACCCTTCTCGTCCTTTTTAACCCCTCCTCTTTTATCCAAATCCCATCTTTTCCACCTCCCAACAAACTCCATTTTTCCTTGTAGGACCTTGATTTGAAGCTATCTTTCTTCAAAAAATCCAACTTTGAACTTGGTAGAGAGTGATAAGTAAAGGGTTTTTGGTATTTCTTTAAAGGAGAAAAATAGATAGAGAATTGAAGTAGTGTTGTCATGGCCAAGAAGAGTAAGTTTTGAACACAAGCTATAACACTGGTAGTGGATAGCGCGTGGAAGATTTCATGGTTAACGAAATCAAAATGGATTTGTGCTCTCTCACGGATGGTTTTAAAGAGTGTCTGCTTTCTTTTCCTGTGAGTTAAATGTGGATTATTAGTCTTCACCAGCCCATGAGGGAGTGCCACTTGTACTTGAAAACGACCTGGTTGGACAGTTCCCTCCCTTCCTATCCCAGCAGGATGCAGAAGAGAGTTATGTGGGCAGCTTTTGGTAGATTGGCAAGTGTAATATGTGCACTTGTTTTGGGCAGCTTTTGGTAGATTGGCAAGTGTACTGATCTTTGAAAAAATTGAGTTTGGTAATTGGACTTGTATGCATGCTTGTGTCCTCCGGCTTTTTAACTTGTTATTTTTTTCGGTTGAAAAGTGTTTTTTTTAAATAAAAGTTTAATTTTTTTAATGTTTTTAGGTAATTTTAAAATGTTAATTTAAAAAAAATATTATTTTCATATATTTTTATATAAAAATACTTTAAATAATAACTACTGTTAAAATATTAAAGGTGATTATAGCATTGCGTGTGCAATGTTTTCAGTTTTATTAAATTTTAATTTTTAATATTAAAGTTTAATAAGCACTCTTTTTATAAAT
Organism: Populus euphratica; assembly: GCF_000495115.2. NCBI lineage: Eukaryota > Viridiplantae > Streptophyta > Magnoliopsida > Malpighiales > Salicaceae > Populus > Populus euphratica. The sequence continues at coordinate 603,350 of NW_011499979.1, forward strand.
GTAATTCAGCAAAGAATTTTTTCCGTATACCTCATAAAAAAAATATTATATGCTTTTTATGAGATGTGCCTTTTATAGATGTACCATGTGGTGCAATTTGCAAACAAATATTTTTTTCTATATAATATATTCAAATAATATAATCTTTAAATCCATTAATTTTTAGATAAATAACACTTGTGGTCCTTTCCTTTAATTTGATTTTGTGGTCAAATCTACCTCCTCTAATATGAAATTGGATATGATGGATTTTAAAATTTCATTGAACGGTTACCCTATGGTCTCTCTAATATGATTTATAATAAATGGTGAGATTCATGACACAGAGATTAATAAAGATTTGTTAAAACTATAAATGAATACACCAAATTATAATTTCTAAATATGTATTATTATATTAATATTTACTCTGGGAAAATAAGTCAAAGAAGATAATGTTTCTCCCCCATATCCTACCAAAAAAAAAAAGAATTATTCCTCCGAACCCATTTTTTGGGTAATTATTTTTAGTTTTGGGGGGACAAATTTGTCTAGGGGTCATTATTTCTGGATTGAAAAAAAAAATTTGAAAATAATTAAATTGGCTTTTGTCTAAAATATCCTTCATTTGTAATCTCTTTAATTGTTTTTTGAAAATAATTAAATTGGTTTTTGTCTAAAATATCCTTCATTTGTAATCAAAATTTTCCAATCTCACCTCCTACATACAACATTAAAAATACATTTAAAAAAGGTAATTTAGAAATTTTCTTTAAAAATTTAAAAATTAGCTTTGGTCGAGGAACTAATTTATGCTTTTCAAAACCCAAAAAACCAACTTATAAAATCATCAAAATCATAAGAATTAAATTATAATTTACTCAATAAAAACACGAGTAAGACCATATATATATATATATATATAAACTATTCATTAAGAAAACCAGCTGATTCTTAATAGCTCTGCATCGATTTCTATTCCATGTGTTTGTGAACTTAACATGCTAAATAGATCCATCTTGCTGTAAGAATCTTAAAAGCACAAGAACTGCACATGTTTTTCAGTTCAGCCGGACAGATCATTTAAGGTCGCTTAGTAACTGGAGGAACATCAAAGTCTTATGCCATGACTTGGGCTTCCTGTTCTTTTATCAGTGGAAGAAGCTCCATTCAGCTAATAAAAAGTGAGTTTTAACCACTCCTCTCATGTCTCTCAAGAAGGCTGCTAAGGAATCGATGACAGTGGAGTAGCATTGTAAGAAAGACTGGGACCATTACCTGCTGTCCATGGAAGAATAGGCTATTTGTTCTCAAAAGTGGACACATGGAGCAAATGGCACTGCCGCCCCATTGTTTTTCCTTTGATCTCTTCAACTTGTTTTACACATGTTGATGCATGTGAAGCAAAACATTTTGCTGATTCTACATACAGAATGCAGATACAGGTTCACAATGGGCGAAGTACAGGCAGTGTCTTTCACGCAACCATTACAGGAAGCAATTAATATTGGCATCAATCTTTAAGAAAGCATTAAAATTCTCACCAGATTGGTGTTGGCTTCTATGCTAGTCTTTCTTCCTATCCAATTTCACATTTATTGCGGCAATATCATCTCTATATGGCGTAGCACTATACGCATATTTCTGAAAAGCTGAAAAGAAGACCATTTCTACGCACACCAATGCATTTTGCAAAGCTTCTTCAATGTGCTCTACATCAAGCCAGAAATGATGAGATCGGATTATGCCCAACGCTACAAGAATATCAAGTACAACTCCCTGCAAAGACAATAAAAAAAAAATTCTCAGTCTTTGATTCTCAAGGACTGCCTAGATAGTCTGGCTGCTGCACGATGGTTTCAATCATGTCCCTTTTCGAAAAAGTTACTTTCTAGAGATTATTCTGATTTCCCAAGCTCATAATGTCAGAATTCCAAAACATTTGCTAATATGTGCATTAAAAATTGTTCTACTTCATCCAAAGCATGCTTCTGTCATAAAAATATACAAAGGCCTCATTGTTTGATGCAAGTGTGATCTATTAGACATGGCAAGGAACCATCAACTGCAACAAAAAATTCTACGTGTTATGTAAATTGAGCTTGAGAAGGGCGGGTGGTGAGAGCATACCTGCCAGAAGCAGAAAAAGACGATTCCTTTGATGCACAAGAACTTGGCAAGAGGTTTGTGTGGAGCCAACTCTTTAGCAAACACATGATAGAAAACCACCAGCGAATACAAAGCCAGTGATACTGAAATATTCAGAATGATTGTGAATGTCCAGCTCACCCAACTGGAATACAACCCAAGAAGTTGAAGAGATATCATCAAGATGGAGCAAGTAGGGCGAATCACAACAAACTGCCATGTCCAATACTTCAGGAGCTTTAATGTGTGGTGGTTCAAACGAACAGTGTGTGGCTGCAGTTGATAGATAAGGTCAGAGAACACTCAAACATACCACTTAAACTCCGGTTGATAAACATTACACTCAAACATACCACTTACACTCCGGTTGATAAACATTTTTTATTCCTAGTTACCAGTATATCACTAGCAAAAGTTGTTTAAGCAAATAAGAAAAGATACAAGGGACAGCAACGAATGGAGTGCAATTCCTGTAATCCAACATGACATGCCAGGTAATCAGTCTACAGAACTCTCCAATAATTCAAATGGACTGAACAACAGAACCAGTTCATTGATACAATTTGTAGTGATCTCAAAAAAAGATGCATCTTACAAACGAGTGCACAGCATCCACTACCTTCTAGGTCACAATACACACTAAAGGACGGCTCCCTAAAAAGGATAGAATAATGGTGATGGTATTCTCTGCTTTCCGCGGCAGAAGGTTGGAGAGTTGACTGCTAATGGTCCAAATGTCAACCAACACATATGGACAGTGCAATGGAAAGACAACCTTGTATGGAAGCATAGTAACAGAAATTTGGTTCCACTCCTGTCAATGATAACTTAATGTTCCTAATGCCATGATGCTTATTATGCTATTTACAAGCATCATCAAATCAATATGGAATCAAATAGAAAGAACCAATGAATGCGCACATCTCTAATACTAAAACATCAGTTTGATAAAAGACCGAAAATCAGAATAGAACTTCACCTGAAAAAGAGTCATTGGAAATGAGTGATGAATCTCCCTTCCCTTGATCTCATCTGGAACTATGTTTTTGCTTATTGATATGTTTAAGTACCTGTATAACAAAGCCAAGAACTTTGCTATCACCTGCAAGTAACACAGTCAACTTGACTTTGAAATCACTTGTGGGTGTGTTTCTAAACTTCAATTCCCATTTTTCCACATGAAAATTTGAAAACTTCATTTCCAACATATCAAATTTACAATTCTTGTGAATGTAGTTTTACCAGAGCCTCGTAACATTCCTTGACTGATTCCAAAAGCATAAAAAATGCTTTGCTCCCCTGAAAATCTACCAAACCAACAAAGGAGTCAATGGCATATATGGGGGCCATAAGTATGATGATAATAATAGCCCTTTGCTCCTTTGGCTTCTTCCAGCTGAGTAGATGCTCAGCGAGAAGCTGTCCTGAAAAATGCATTGTAAGCATCACACAGAAAGTGGATGCCAGAAGAGTAAGCTGTCCAGGATTCATTGAGCTCCTACTTTTTCGTAAATAAAACCTGCACAAAGAAGCGGAATAAGTGAAACACAAAAGCAAAATCCACTTGTCTGGAGGAGCACAATATAGAGACTTTACTCTAATGCAGCAAGTATGACATTTCAAAGTTGATGATCCTGAAGGAAGAAGATCAGATTGCACAATTACCATCATAGAGTAAGATGAAATCTTCATGAAAAAACAAAAGCACTTTAACAAAGCTTCCATCTAGAATTTTCAAAAAAGCAATGAGTTACCCCTTCCAACGGAGTTCACATTTTCAATCATTCAGTTTACCAAATAATTTGGTGCACATTTTTAGCAACATATTGACATCGTAAAGCATCATTAACAATGATAATTAGCTTATCGAGTCATATAGCAGTAAGTTGTCTAAAGAATTTCTCCTCTATATAGAAAGTGAACTCCCATTCCCTGAGAAATACTTATTACAAGTGGGTTATCATTTCTTACATCCTTGCCTTTTTTCAGTTCATCTTCAAGAGATAACATTCACATTACTAGGTGTCCAACTCAAGATTATGAAGATCAAACTTACAATCAAATTTAAATTTTCTTACTAATCACACGCATTTTTTTAGTCACAAAAGCAACTTCCAGAATATAAATAAAATAAATAATAGATTTCAATATGTCTATAACAAATCCAAACTGATCAATTTTTAAAGTCTGAAAAACAATTGACCAAACGAAGCCCCATTTGACAGAGATGATCCAATTCAAAAGCTACTGAAAATATCTCAAATATGAAGTCTTTCTTAGGTGATGTTAAACGTTTCTTTCTTGTAATTGAAATTTTCTTGATTTTCGAACTTCTAAGAACCCAAGAAAAACAAAAATATTAACTTTTGAAAACCTTCATGTAAGAAACCAAGTCACCAGAAACGCAGGGACACAGAATTATAAATGAGTACGGTAATAAGAGACTGCTTTTAGCTCAGTTGAGTAGTGTCTTACAGAAGTTTTGTTGTTGTTGACGACGGCCGAGGTGGTCTGTCTGTACTTCAGTACACTGGTTGATTTGGTTGATGCAAACTAGGAAGGAAAATTATTCTGGTGATTGATTTTCTTTGTCTGAATGCAAATTATTAATAATTTGATAGTGAGGGGTCAAGCATGAGATGGGATATGGAAAGCTCCATTGCCGTCTGATTCCAAGACTATTTCAGTCCTACCTTTTGATTCCAAAAATTGGACGGTGGGACTTGGATACGTGTGTGTGTATATATATATTCTCTTTATAATAACTCAATATAGATGGATCAAATAGAAAAAAAACTCAAGTGATAAAAAAAAAGTTGAATATTTTTCTTTGTCTGTTGAATTCAATCGGGTTGTGTTTGTGTTCAATCTTCAAATCACTTCAATCCCTAATAGTAAAAAAAGGGTTGTGTTTGTGTTCAATCTTCAAATCAATTCCCAAAGTTTTAATTGTTCTAAATCAATAAAATCTCATATAATTTAATCAAAATAAACATTAATCAAGTGAATTAATCAAGTAATAAGAATTTTTTTAACATCACAAGATCCCCTAACATCTCATATAATTTAATCAAAATAAACATTAATCAAGTGATGAGAATTTTGTTAACATCTAAAGATCCCCTAATTTAAATATTCAAAATAAACCATAAAATTTAATATTCAGGCATCTTTAAGTGAACAAATAAAAAAAAGTATAGAAAAAAAATTAAAAGATAAAAAAAGAGAATTTTATGAACACTATTACAATTTATGTTGTTTTTCTTAAATATTCAAAACAAACCATAAAATTTAATATTCAGGCATCTTCAAGTGAACAAATAAAAAAAAGTATAGAAAAAAAATTAAAAGATAAAAAAAAAAATATGAACACTATTACAATTTATGTTGTTTTGTTTTTTTTGGTTTACAATTTTTTTGGCATACCCTTTAGTTTTTTTAAAAAAAAATAATTTTTTTAATATATATAAGAATGAAACCTATCATGGATTCAATGCCAAACAATTTCCTGCTCCTATTATATAGTATTCATCCCTATTTGGTGATAAATAAAGCATAAAATAGACTTTCTAAAAACCCCAAATGGTCAATTTTAACATGAATTGTTAGGGATTTGATAAGTCCGACATTGATTCTCTCAAACGTGTCAATTGGGCAAATGCGCTCATAGTGACTAGGATGAATATCTCGTATACGGGGTCGTATTCTATGGTTACAATTCTACCATGTATATATTTTTCATTCTGTCGAAAATCAATTTTATGGTATTGACGTTTATGACCTCCCCCTTTATGTCTTGCGGTAATAATTTCTCTAGCATTATGGCCTTTACCATAACGATGTTGTCCATAGATCAAATTGTTTTGTGTATTGGATTTCACTTAATTGTCTATGGCTCCATTGTGTGTGCTTGGAGTAGAAGTTTTGTATAAATATATAGTCATGCTATTAAGTATTTTGATTTAAATTCTTTTCTTTCTAAGAGGTGGAATAGAATAACCCGATTGAAGCATAATGATAATACGTCTGTAATGTATTCTATGTCTCATAATAGGTCTCATTCTTATATATATTAAAAATAAATTATTTTAAAAAAAACTAAAGGGCATGTCAAAAAAATTGTAGACTAACAAAGAAAACAACATAACTTGTAATAGTGTTCATAATCTTTTTTTGTCCTTTAATTTTTTTTTGTTCTTTTAATTTTTTTTTGTTCTAATACTTTCTTTTATTTGTTCACTTGTAGATGCCTTATGTAATATTAAACTTTATAATTTGTTTTGATTATTTAAATTAGGGGATCTTGTGATGTTAAAAAAATTCTCATCACTTAGTTGATGTTTGTTTTGATTAAATTATATGAGATTTTATTAATTTAGAACAATTAAAACTTTGGAAATCGATTTAAAGATTGAACACATACACAACCCTTTTTTTTATTAGCATTAGGGATTGAATTGAACAAACAAAGAAAAATATTCAAATTTTTTTTTATCACTTGAATTTTTTTTCTATTTGATTCATCTATATTAAGTTTATTATAAAGTGAATATGTGTGTGTATCCAAGTCCCACCATCCAATTTTTGGAATCAAAAGGCAGGACTGAAATGGTCTTAGAATCAGATGGCAATGTGAATTTATTATAAGTTCGGTAATGTGATGCAAGATGATTTTTAATTAAAAATATATTAAAATTATGTTTTTTTAATTTTTGATATTAGCACATCAAAATAATAATAAAATATTAAATTAATATTTTTTACAAACAAAAAATAATTTAAAAGGCATCCAACCATAAAAACAAACACTCTCTTAATTATTTATTTTTATTGTCTAGATATAGGGATTCAAGGAAAAATCCTAGTGGATGGTTGATGCTAATTTTCATAAAATAAAAATTGAATATGGAGGTATATGCAGCCTCTTTTGACCTTAAAAGGTTGTTTTCTGTTATGTTCCTAGAATCATCTCGACAAAGGCTGCAAGGTGAGTTGACGCGTGGTGGATTACAAGTGGTAATGTGTTGCTAATGACCCCTCTTTTTTCCTTGATCTTCCTCTCTTTTATCTCTATCCATCTCAGGTTTTATGTCATTCTTTGTTAATTTTTTTATGTGAATTTTGGTTTTTATTTTTTTTAATTATTATTTTTTAAATAATTTTTTTAATTTTATTCTTCAATATTGAACTAGTTAAGTGCTAATCTTTATAAAAAAATTTTCAATTTGCTTTTTATTTGGCAATTATGGTCTCATGACTAGGATTACAAATTTCAAAGGATGACCTCGAGTTGACTTGAGTTATTTTTTTGAGTGTTTTTTTAAATTTTTTTTAAAATTTCATCCTTAAACATGTGGTTAGTTAAGAATTGAGTTGTATAATTTTTTGTCTCTTTACTTTTTATGAAGTTATCTTAATCTCTTGTCTAAGTTGTAATTTTTATCATTTTTTTCTATGGATTTTCTTTTTAAAAAATTGCCTTTCTAACACTGTGTTAATTTGGGAATTGAGCTTCATAATTGTTTTTTAATTTTTTTTATAAGGTTATCCCGCTCTTATGATCTAGAACACGGGTTTATCAGGTTTACCAAGGTTGACTTGAGCTTGTCTTTTTTTAAAAAAATTGAATATTTTTCTTTCTTATTTATCATTCAGAATTAAGTTTATTGATAATTAAACTTTATAATTTATTTAAATTTATCAATGCGGGATAAAATTGATCATTTTATTAATGCTCAGCCTGAAACAAATGCCTTTAAGATTAATGGTTATTACCACTATGTTATGAGTTCGTTTTGCCTATTAATAATGAAGCACAAAGTTTGTTCAACAATATGTTTTTAACATTGAGAATGAAATTTATAACTGGCTTGAGCTCAAGCCATTAATCTAGAAAAACTTTTTGTCAACCTTAATTGAAGTTTTTGTTTGTGGGTTTATAACCATGTTTGATTCTAATAATAAAATGGTTAAGTTGTTTTAACACGTTAAACAAAGACTTAACAAATCTAACAGTTTCAACTTCAGATTTTGCTTGGTTGGTAAGAGAAATGATACCTTAAGACAATATAATGATCCATTTTTTAAAGAAATTGATGTTTTGGTCATTAGAGATATTAGTGATTTTTAATTTTACGAAGACATCATCATTGACATATACTTGAGGACTCTTTAAAAAGTCCATAAACTTTATACAAAGTTTATGGTTTTGCATTATCCACTACCTTTTCTTTATAGTCAGGATGACTTTTGCATCGACATTGCATTAGCTAACCAAGAATAATAACCACCTATAAAAGCAATAAAGAATTTTGATGAAAGCTTTTTATGCTTATCTTGTTAATAGAAAGGAGTAAGGAAAAAGTACTCTCGTTAGAATTGAATTATTGTATCAATAATTTTATGTTGATATATTTATTAATAATAAAGAAGATCATCTTGGTTACATTTATACAAAATTGATAAGATCTTTCCTATGGAGCTTATAAAAGGGTGTTGGATTTCTTTGTTTTGAATGTGTTTATTTTTATGTTCAAAAAGTGCATTTAAAATTTTTTGAGTTTTTCTCTCATCAAATTATTTTTTTTATGATTTTGGATTATTTTAATGTACTAATATAAAAAATAACTTTTAAAAAATAAAAAAAAAATATTATTTTGATATATTTTCAAGTGAAAAATATTTAAAAAATAATTATTATCACAATCTAAAACGCTAAATTTATATTTTATGAAGTTGTTTGGGATTATTTTGATTGGGGTAACCAAATTTGCTTTGTCCTTTGTATACTAGACAATAGAATCTTTCATAACCTTTTATTTTATTAATTAGCATTGATTGCAATTAAAGGCCATTTGGAATTGTGTTCCAAATGGCGTTTCTAAACAATTTGATTATTTTTTATTTAAAATTATTTTTCATTTTAAAATTATTTTTATATATTGATATTAAAAATAATTTTTTTAATAATAAAAAAGTATTATTTTAATATATTTTTTAGTAAAAATTATTTTAAAAAGAAAACTGTTATTACATTCTCAAACACTTTATAAATAAAATATCAAGTGTTTGAATTATTTTATATTTGGTTTTGCTTTTATCTAACTTCTTTCAAATAAACAAACTGAGTAATCAATAATTTTTTTTTAAAAAAAGTTAGCAATCATATTCTATAAACATAGACAATCATAAACATGGACATATCCAGCCTATGGGGGCACTAGTTCACATTGTCTAAAAAAATCAAATGAAGTATATATTTTGTTGAAATTAGTAATGGCTTTCGACAAATAAAAGAATTAGAAAAAAATTAAATTAGATGTGTTCTGAAAATTAGAAAATAATTCCAAAGAATTATAACAAAAATAAGAAATAAAAGTTAAGAAAGAATTGTGCAAAAAAATATTGGTGTGAACCCAATTAATAATTGATAATATTACCATGAAACTATAGTAAGTTTATAAATAAAACAAATGATGAAAATGAGAAATAAATATATTTTGAAATAAAAAAAGGTTCCAAAAACTTAGTAAAATAACTGATATAGTTCTAGCAATGATTAAATAATAAAATATAAATTTTGATGTAAAATCACCTATTGACTAATTTTATGCTATCAAGTATAACTTTTCATTCGATTGTTAAATTTGGTTGAAATCTCGTAAGGAACCTCTTAACACATTACTCTATCTTAGGTTAAAATTTTAAGGTAATTTAAATTTGAAAAATCCATGCAAAAATATCAAACTAAAAATAACATATAGGCTCGTTAATGGTATTTTCATAAATAAGTTGGGAGAATTGAAAATTCAACTTCTTTTGTCTTTTTAAATTGTTAGCCAATGCTAAAAAAAAATCAAAAGAGAAAAAAAATTGAAAGTTTCTTAACTAAAACCTTGGAATGGAGAGTGATCAAGATTTAATATAGGATAGATAAGGGAATGAGTATTAAACACATTTAATTAAAGAATCATTCAGAAAATCAAGTAAGGGAAAAAAAATAGAAAAACAAAACACATGACATTAAAAGGAAAAACAAGGAGACTTAGAAAATTTTAATTGATCAATATTCAAAGTTTTATTATTATTGACTAAATGTTATAAACTCGAGTGTACAAATTTAAGTAAAGATTAAGAAAATTTATACAAAATTATTAAATTTTGAATTAGATTTCTTAGATGTTAAATTAAAAAAACATGACATTGTGAAAATACAATATTCTTGATATAGAATAAGATATAAATGATGCTAATTGTCATAACCCAATTTTGGTCCTTTGGCTTTTAATTTAATTTTTACAGGGTTTAAAATAAAAAATTAAAAGATCAGAAATTTATTTCGATGAAAAGTGTGATTTGTCAATTTCCGTGAAAATTAAGGACTATAATATGCCTTTGTCATTCTAGCCTTATCCTCAAGATAATCCTTATCTTCTTCAAGATAATCCTTACTTTCAAGATAATCCCTATATTTTTCAAAATACTCCTTACCTTCAAGCTAATCCTTACCTTCTTCAAGATAATCCTCAAGATAATGATAGTTGTCTGCTTTCGAATTCGATTCTAATTCGAACTTCAAAAAAGAGAATGAGTTTGATTGAGACTTTACTTCTTGCAAGTGATGGGACTCTTGTACTATAAATACAGATCTCAAGGGAAAAAAAAAGGAGAGGATGAACCCGAGAATAGAGAATTAACCCAGAAAAATAGAGCAAAAGAAGGAGAGAGAGAGGAAGGAGGACCATTAGAGAGAAACCCTAAAAGAAAAAACCTCAAGAGGAGGCCATTACCAGAAACCCTAAAAGAGAGAAACATAAAAAAGAAGGGGGCGGTGAACCCTATACTAGCCGTCGCTGCCCCCCTCAATCCTTTTTTTTCCCAGTCTCCCTTGACTTCGCCTTCAGCAGCCACATGCTTAGGTAAGTTT
>NW_011499979.1:614677-614774 GCF_000495115.2 Populus euphratica
GCTAACGCTAGAGTCAAGAACATAAAAGTAACAAAAAATAAAAATAAAAAAAAAATGTGTATGCATGAATAAAAATAATAAATATGAATTTTTTGTT
>NW_011499979.1:614953-653457 GCF_000495115.2 Populus euphratica
AAATTTAAATTTATTTTTTTTGATTCCTCCGTATTATTTACCACCCCCAGAGTTGGAAATATCCGTAGTTAAATATTCCTTGACGCCAGAGTCAGGAATATTATAAGCAAATTATCATACCACAAGCTAATAAACATATAGCAATTTAAGACGAAACTAGCAATGCAGCCTGTCTCAGACAGGACGTTTAAGGGGTGATATTATCTTCCCTTTTACGTAACCAATCCCGAACCATAGAATCTCTGTTGACCAGTTAGGGTTCCTAGTGACCATAATACTAGGTGGCGACTCCTTAAACAAGATCATTCCCCTATCAAAGAATAGGATGCCAGAAATCCATTCTTTCCATTCCATTAAAAATTTTAAGGTCATCGCGATGTCCGGGTGTGATACTAAATAAAATATAATTGAAGAAGAAAATTTAAATGTTTATGGTGAAAGTTAAATCGGTTATAACTCTTGGAATATAAAGATTGAAATAGATTTAATTATATTGTTTAGTTGAAGTTAAAATTTAAATGTAATTTGAAAAAAAATTATGACAAATTAATAAAATAAATAATTTATGATTATTTATTATAATAATAATTAGTTGAATGATAATTTAATTGTTTATATTAAAAAAATATTTAAAAATATTGATAATTAGAAGATGTTATAATGATTCAACAAATAAAATCTAATTATAAGCAGTTAAAATTATATAAAAAAAGAGAATTTCGTGGAGAAATTTTTATAATATACATAAATTTTTTTATTTTATATTAAAAATTTATAATTTTTAGATTTGTTTTTAATTTTAATTAATTTAGTTATATATCTATATTATTTTACCCGGATCCTGAATCCGTCCTGGTCACAGATGAAGAGGTTGAATCAGGGGAGCAGGCTTCACCGGAAGTATTCGCAACAACAGGACCACCTACCAAAAAACAACGCTTCTCAGTTTCACCCCCTTCAAAGGTAATGTTTTTGATAGCTGTTTTTCTCAATGCTCTTTCTTCACGTTACCTGTCTGAGATCCATTGAGCTTCCTCATGCATTAAAGAATCGCAGGCCAGCCACAAATAGCCCACACTTTCTTCTCCTTCTTTGTTGTAATTTTCCCCACGTTACATTGATGATCCATCACTTTTTTGCTGTTGCTTTCTTTTCATTTGTTTTGTGTGGATGTTGTTTGTAGGAAAATTGGTCATGCAATCAGCCCCCACCAAATCAAATAATCACTCATTATTGCTTCCATCTTGGTTGATTGTTCCAACACAGTGAAAGCTCTTCTGCAATTGCTCAATGTGCCTTAACATTTCTTTATTTTTAAGTTGCATTTGATTAATTGCTGTGTTGTTGCTTTTACTTTGGTTCGATATTTATGTTTAGTCTCTCTTATACCCACATGCCATTGGATCCATGCTTTCCCCCTCGAACTTTCCACCTCTCTGTTGCTGCTTCTATGCGTGTTGATCACTGCTACTACAGCCCTCATTCTTTTGGGTTTTTGCCCTCTCTTCCCACCATTACTACAGTTCTTAGCTGCATGTTCCATTCAACTATTGGGCCATTTATGAAATTGTGGTTCACCTTCAACCAACGCAACCCTCACATTCAAATAAGCATTCTATTATTAATTGCATTTGATTAATTGCTGTGTTTGTTGCTCCTTTGAATTTTATATGTTTTATTCAGCAGAACAACCTGTTTCTTACACCCCTTCTTACTCTCATCTTCTTATTTATCAACACATTCTTTTCTCTGTCAATTAAGTTGCCCTCCAATTATTTACATTGACGCTTGCGATTTCCTTTTAATGCAGGAGGACTAGCTTTCATTGGATTAGTACGCACTTTTGCAGCATCGCACATTAAATGGTTGTGCTCCTCGACGATGCTTGCCTCTTTGTTGTGGCGTAGATGACTTTTTGTTTGCGATAACTCTTTTTCTCTTTCTATTAGGCATAAAAAATGGTAGGTACCGATTCAGTGTCAAGTTAATGCAAAGGCTAGGATGCTTGGCCAATAAATAGAATGCATCCCAAAGCCTTTGACGCACCACCAAAATAAGATAGAGTAATCCCATAGTGAGTGATACACTTTTGTGAAGTATTTGTGAGAGAGAGTGTGTGATGTGTTTACTTCTATTAGTAAAGAAATTGTTAATTGTTTTCCTATTAATAGAGTTTTCACATTTCGTAGTGAAATTCTTTTATACTTACCGGTGGATATGGCCTAATTAGATGAACCATGTAAGTTTTGTGTACCTCATCATTTCTTATTTTACCTTGTTTGCTCTTCTGCATATCTTCATCCTAACAATATTCACTGAATAGCATTATCCTTGACGGTGAAGTCTAACTTTTAACAGTCTAAAGATACCAATTTCCTGTCATTGTAGCCAATCATGTTGAAGTATACATATTACATTCTCCTATGCGGAACTGTTCGCACATCGAAGGCATTAGTAATTGGTTAATTGCATGAGTCCTTGTCAGGCTGAAGGAAAGGGATAGTTGGAGAGCCGGCTAAGCCCCTATTCATGCCTCAAATGTGAGCAAAAGTTAAATTTAAATCACAAGCTTAACAAACGTTTTAGAAACCAAAAGAGAAGCTTGAATACTAAATGTAACAGTTGGCCTGCAGCTTGTTCAATTCTATATAGAGCACCAAGAAAAGTTGAGTTCCTGCATCGCTTGGCCTACTTTCTTCTCTTTCCTATATCACTAACAGCAATTATGAAGATCTTAAGTAGCAGTTCCATTTTCATCATTCTGTTCATCGTTGTTTCAGGATTCATACAAGCAAAAGCAAGAGTACCATTATTCTACTGTGGCACCCCAGGAACCCGATGCTATAACCGGTATATACTTTGCCCCATTGAATGTCCAAGCAATTACTCACATAACACCAAGGAAAAAGTTTGCTATGCTGACTGCAACTCTCCACATTGCAAGGCCCAGTGCAAGCGCAAGATATGACCCGCTTCTTTTCATTCAATTCTATTCTCATAAGTACTAAATATGTTTATCAGGTTGACAGCTAAAATAGCAATTTGAAATAAGACATTTTGTATTATTCGACTAATAGTGTATACTTGTTTAATAATAGGCTGTCAATTTGCATGTTTCAGTTATGGAAACTAATGTGTTTGATTTTTTTTTCAGACCGCAAACCTAACTGTGAAGCCCCAGGATCAGCATGATGATCCCTAATTCATTTGTGGTGATGAAATTGTCTTCTATTTCCATGGAAAGAGCAATGAGCAATTCAGCCTAGTATCTGATTTTGATCTTCAAATCAACAGCCACTTCATTGGTCACAGGCCAGCTGGCCGACCCCAGGATTTCACTTGGATTCAAGCCCTGGGCGTTCTTTTAACTCTCAAACCTTCTCTCTTGAAGCCACTAAGGCAGCAACTTGGGACAGTGAAGGTGACCATTTGAAGCTCACTTACAATGGACAAGATTTAGTCATACCTGAAGGCTCCTTCTCCACTTGTTACTTCCCAGAGAAGGGCTTGAAAGTGGAGAGAGTATCATGCAAGAATAGTGTCATAATCACCTTGGAGGATAGAGCAAATATTGTGGTTCCAGTGACTGTATGGCACTATAGACTGCACAAAGGGGGCTTCTGCAGGATATGGCATTGTCTGCAAGAAGTAAATGCTGTAATGATTTTTGACTGTCCTAACGAACAACAATAGAAGCATGTCTATCTTCGAGCTTAAAAAGCAAATGGTGGCTGCCATGTGTGGGATTTAGTAAGTGAATAATGCAAGACGTTTCTCGCTGTTCATTGTTATGTTCTTTTCATGTTTGCTGTTTCCACGGTTTTGTGTTGGTAATCATCCATGATAAACTATGACAATCAACTACTTCAAAACTACAGTGATATTGACATATAGTCAAATCATTTATCTTTTGTTAAACATGTACTTGAAATATTATGTGTGATATTATTGAAATAGAAAGATGTTCTGTATCTGCATATGTATTTGTTAGTGCTGTTCAAAGACATGGAAACTTTATAACTTCAAAGATTACTGAAGATCAATACATCGAAATGAAATGCCCTCCCCTCCCTTTTATTACAGTGATTAGGTCGCGCTCAACAGATCATAGCCCCGGGAAATGCAAACAACCTAAGTAGCACCATTCATCAAATAATTTTCCATGTGCTTGATGAAAATTAATGTTGATGATGCTGAATTTGATGGTATGGTGTCTTCTTCAACTTGAGACTCATATGAGATTGTGACATCAATTAGGGTCTCCTGCTCTCCAGTTGAAGTAAGCTGGAAAGTCGTCTTGTAATGAGAAAAACCATGATTCAGGTGCCCTCCTTCTATTACTTCAAGCCCGATTCGATGAGCAAACTCATCAAACTCTGTAACCCTTTCTTTCTGGTATGTCATAGTTTTTAAACCTGACAGTATTTTGAGACCAAAAAAATTTGTTACAGCCATCACAGGTGCAAATCAAGAGAAGCAGTCCAGATGGCATCCTCTTGCTGATTTAATTCATTCAGAAAAAATAAATGATCCAAGTGAACACATGAAGTCAAGTCATAATCAATAAGTAAAAGAAATGGACTTACCAGGGCCGAAGTTAAAGAGGTAGACTGTATCAAGGCCACCATCTCCTTCAAGAATATCAGCATCCTTCACTAAATTTGGCATCATTTTTGGAAGAATATCCTTCAAATCCTTACCAAAAGCTTTCCATAAGACATCCACCTCAACCCTAACATTGACTTGAGTTTTGACTTCCTTAATCATGACTCTCAAAGGCAAAAGTCTTGGGAATGGAGGTGTGAATATGTTAGAATCCGGGGAAATTAATAAGGCAATATGAACGATCAGGCAATCTTTATAGGACAGGATGCATGTATCATGTATGGCATCTTTTCTTTTGTACAGGGAACAAAAATTAAGGTGGCTCCGTGGATGCCTGTGTCTTGTCCAAAGAATCTTAGCGAATAGAGATAAAAGAAAAATCAGTAATCAATAGATGTTGGATGTTAACTTCAGCAACCAGCCAGGCAAGATGACATATAAGGAAACTGTTCTTTTGGATTGGAAAATGTCACATATAGACTGCTGTGCTCGTGAATGATCAAGTCGGAAGGCCTGAAAATGTTGGTTTAAGACGACTTTTCCATTTAACATGGGACAGCGACTTCGTCTTTTTTGTAGGATTTGCATGACTAAACAAAGAAATGGAAACTGTGCCCGTTTAACCTATTATCAAGAAAGTCCCAGTACAAATCCTCAAGTTGTACATTTTCTTTTTTTAAAGAGTCACTGTCAGAAGCATACAAGTGTACAAATCCTCAAGTTGTACATTTTGATTGGGATTTTATAGTAGTACATTTTCTTTCTTTAAAGAGTCACTGTCAGAAGCATACAAGGTAAGTAAAAGAATCCCCATTTTCACTGTCTATTACGTGGTTACAAGTCATGGATCATATAAAACTCTCCCACTTTGGAGAAGAGCTGGTCATACCATATTAAATTACATAAAAATATTAAATAATAATATAAATTATATTTTAAAAATTCAATACTTTAAATTATTAAGTTGAGGTAATTATTTAATATGATATTAAAACTTTAATAATAAAATAATCACGAGTTTGAATCTCATTATCCCTATTTATTAATAATTTAAGTTCTTAACATGAAAAAAGAACATAGTCCAAGTCACTCTCCCAGAAGTTGCAGAGATCTCAATCAATGTTGTGCCAAAATAGGGATGATAATATTCACCTGAGAGGATATACTAGAAAATAATATAAATCATATTTTAAAACCTTAACTAATAGTTTAAGTTATTAAATTGATATAATACTATAAATTATATTTTAAAACCTCAAAAATTTAAATTATTAAGTTGAAATGACTGTTTGATATGATATCAGAACCTTAATGACCATTTGGTTACGAGTTCGAATCTTACTATCTCTATTTATTTAATAAAAATAAATAAGATTAGTAATATTTACATGAAAAAATATACTAAAAAATAATATAAATTATATTTTAAAATTTTAATTAATAATTTAAGTTATTAAATTAAAACAATTCTTAAAAAAAAAAAAAACAGAGTCCAAGTCACTCTCCCAAAGTTGCAGAGATCTCAATCAATGTTGCGCCAGTAACCAAACAAGATAACAAAATTGATAACTGTTTTGCTCACTTAGAGATTCAGTTCTAGCTCTGTGTTCTATCGACGAATGTTGAAGGAGTAATTGGCAGGAGGACTCACCTCCAGATTTCAAGAAGCCAGCAAAGCTAAGAGTGGCCATACCAGTTGTGGATAGGACAACATCCCTTCTCGCTTACGTCCTAGTTATCTTTTCTTTTTGCTTCCTTTCTTATGTATAAAAAAGAAAAAGATAAGTATGTCTGTAACTTGGTATGCAAACTTATTTGCACAGGAAATACATTCTTCATGTCAGAGTTCAGACGAAGGCAAATTCTACAATGGCGTTTTTTTTTTTAAAAAAAAAATGTTGGTGAAAATATTTTTTTTAAGGAGAAAAGTTGTAAATATAATAAGAAAAAACAAATGAAGTCATGTTAGTTAAAAAAAATCAATATACATTTAAATTAATTAAAAACAAATTGACCATATTAACTTAACTTAACTTAACTTAATTAAGATTAAATTATTTTAATATTATTTTTGTAAAATGTTTTATTGAAAAATTAGTAATTTTTTTCTTTTTTTATATGTTAAGAAAAATATTTTTTATAAAAATAAAATAGTTATTTCCATGGATTGTTGTGGGATGGTAGTTATGAAATGGAAAAAAAGGCAATATTGTTGATGATAGAGGAGCAAGAGCAAGGTGGTAATGGTGATCGTGGAAGCATGGAGTTGGAGTGATTACATTGGGCGATCACATTTTTTTCTAGCAATGAAAATTATAATCGAAAATTTATTTTTTTTCAACAATACTTAAGAAGTGTCATCGGACTAGCTTATGTAATAACTTGAAGCTAGCATGTAACAAAATACAATCAACTATCTGTGTTGATTATTTTGCAAAGAAATGAAATACATGATTAAATAAATATATTATGTAAATATTTATAATAGATTATATAATAAAAATTAAAAGATTACATCACATAAAATATGAGTATTTATAGTTAAACTACAAAGCATTTTATTTTTATAAAAAAATAAAAAAATAAATAGTGATGATAATAATAATAATTATATTATTACTACTACTATGACATATCTCTATATAAATGAGATAATGAGATAGTAGAAAGATAGAATGTTGGGAACAAAATTTATTTAATTTATTTTTTATATATGTTTTGCTTGAAGTGTGTTTAAATATTTTTTGACATATATTTTAATTATTCTTTGATTGATGTATAATAAAAATATATTTTAATTTCAAATAAGAACATACATATTAATTTGTGTTTTTTCTTTATAAAAACATTTTTCTATTCATTATATTATGAATAATTATTTTTCTTAATAATAATTTTTTTCTAGAAAAATTATAATAGTTGAAAGTATACAAATTATAGTATAATAAATTTAGTACACATAAAATCACATAAAAATATTTTGTTAAAAACCATAAACAATCATAGCATTGTTTAAATTGATAAATTCAAAATTAAAAAATATTAAAAAAATCAAATAAAAAAAATGCTTAAATTGGTCTAGGCTACAATCTAGTCGTGTTTGGGCTTAATCTAAGCCCGCGGGTCATTTATGTTCAAATTATCATTTTTTTTTGTTTTGACTAAATCCATAACAACATGATAAGTTATTATTTTTTTATTTTTCTCAAAAATGCTTAACACTTCCCTAATTAAATATAACCTTAGAAAATCAATTTTAAAGAACTAATAATGAATAGACAAGTTATAATAGTGAAAAAAATAATTTTATTCTCAAAGCTAAGTACATTGTATTTTTTTAGGATCAAATTATAATTATATTATTATAATGAATAGTAATTTATGTCTATATAGTAGCTTTCTTTAAGGATTTTTTTTGTTAATTTTGAAGAAAAAAAAAGAAATTTTGCTGAGTTTTCTTGTTTTCCACTTTCAATTAGCAAATGCTAATTCAATTCAATCAAAAAAAAATTATAAAGATATCTAAATTCTATTATATCCGATCCACGGTCAACCTAAGTCATCTTTGAAAGCTTCTACTTCAATGAACATTATCAGGGTTAAAAGCATTTAACTTTGGGCCTACACTGGGCAAGCTTTAAGCGAATATGCTCTTTCTGCAGCCTATCCAGTGTAGAAAAACTCACACAGTCCAGGATTAATTAATAGACCATGTACTAGAGTCCAGCTCACTCAACAACAATCCTCTCTTACGTCTTAGTTTGAGCAAAAAAACGTAACCGTGTTAAAGAATTAATTAAACTAACAAATTTAAATTATTAAGTAAAATTTTAAAATTAAAAAATTTAAAATTTTAAAATATAATTTATATTATTTTTTAATATATTTTTTCAAATAAAATTTTTTTAAGTTTAAAACTTGTACAGAGTCTTATTATATTATTTTTAATTTTTATCAAATAAATAGAAATAATAAAATTTAAACTCATAATTGTTTAATTATCAAAATTTTAATATCATATAAAAAATTAATTTAATTTAAAAAACTCGTGATTGCTTAATTATTAAAGTTTTAATATCATATAAAAAATTAATTTAATTTAAAAATTTAAATTATTATATAAAATCTCAAAATATAATTTATGTTATTTTATAATAGGATGTACATCGTCCATAAGTTATTATCTAAGCTCTTTTTTATTTTATTTTTTCGCCTTGAACAGAAGCTTGCCTGTTTCTGAGTTCCTGTTGAGTCAATTTGTTCTCTTCATTAACTAACTCAGGAAGTTGAATAAATGCTGAGATAGCGAGACATGGTGTTGATAAAAAATGTAAGGCAACCTGAGGTTTTGCTGCATAAACTGCAGTTTATCACATAAAAGATTATATAGATTTTTTTTTTTTCCCTGAACCACAAGAGCTAGAAGATGAAAGTTTTGGAGAATAGATTAAATCTCAGTATTGGGAATGAGCTCACAAAAATCAAGTTCTCCACATAAAGAAAATATGTATAGTAGTAGTCAGAGTATTGTAGCAGCATATATATAAGACATCACATAATCAAGCATTGAAAATGAATCAGATTACTGAGACAGTGAGCTGTGAGTTATTTCTATAATCAATCTGTGGATATAAATATTGTGAAAGCAATACATTGAATATCTCCAGTAATTGTGTGAAAAATAAATAACGTGGCAGCTGAAAGCCAGAAGAATTTTAGATCAAGCCCTTACGGTAACTTGCAATTTCAGATGGATTCATTCGCATCCATCGCTGAACAATATTACAAGCTATGGAAGATAAATTGAGGTAAAAAAAAAATTGAACAATGTGATAAGAGATAACCTTAGCTCATTCACTTCCCATTTTATCACAAACACTCGGTGACCAGACAGCCAAATCTTCACCAGAATGCCCTTTGTCCAAGAATGGGTGGAAGCCTCCTCATCTTCCACGAGGATTTACTAGCTGAGAAAATACAGCACTAGTGGCAGCATCCTCAGCATCATCGTCTGTTCCAGAGTTCCCTCCATCAATTACACTTGCGCTGTTATCAAATGGTTCAAGTGGTGTCAACGGAATGCCTGGGATATGGTTTGTGCTGTTATCTTCAGGTTCCATGAGCGCAGATGAGGTCTCCTCAAGCTGAAGAGCATACTCAAGATTCCACAAGACGTCTCCCATTGATGGCCTGTCAACTCCATGCTCTGCAAGGCATTTCTCAGCTGTCTCCCCAAATTTCTTGAGAGAAGCTGGATTCACCTTACCTGCTAGATTGGAGTCCATGATTTGATCCAACATGCCCTTCTTCTGCCAGGTCATTGCCCACTCTGCTATATTGACTTGTTCCCTAGGGAGAACAGGGTTTAGAGCTGGTCTAGTGCAGAGAACTTCCATTAGAACCACTCCAAATGAATACACATCTGACTTCTCTGTGAGTTGTTGCCTTCTGAAGTACTCAGGATCAAGGTAACCAAAGCTACCCTTAACAGCTGTGCTCACATGGGTCTGATCAAGAGCTGGGCCCGTTTTTGAGAGGCCAAAATCAGCAACTTTGGCCACGAAATTTTCATCCAACAGAATGTTTGTTGTCTTGACATCTCGGTGAATAATGCTTTGAGTGGCACCTGTGTGGAGATAATGCAGGCCCCTGGCAGCCCCAATGCATATTTCTAGTCGTTGCTTCCATGATAGAGGTGGAAGATCAGTTCCATATAGATGGCTCCTAAGGGGTCCATTAGCCATGTATTCATAGACAAGAATCATTTCTGACCGCTCATCACAATAGCCAATAAGAGAGACAAGATGACGGTGGCGAAGCTTCGATAACATTTCAATCTCAGTTCGGAATTCAGCAAGACCTTGTTCGGATCTGGGATTTCCTCTTTTGACAGCTACTTTAGTTCCATCTTCAAGGGTTCCTTTGTACACCCTGCCAAAGCCGCCAATCCCAAGAAGCAGGCTCTCATCAAACTTGTTCGTTGCATCAAGGATTTCTTGGAATGTGAAGAGCCGACCAAGATTAGAGGAAGTCAATGAGATGCAGCTTGCCGTTCCACTCTTTTGAGAAGTTGTGGACATCTTGGTCATGGTCTGAGAGTTTCCATATAATGGCAATGGCAGCCATGGATGTGCCTGGTGAGTAGTAGTCTTTGACCTTTGTGCTGCCAAGCAACAGTAACAGAGACCAATCAAACCAAATGCAACCACAGCTCCAACAATCGAACCAATGATAATTCCAATCTTGTTTTTCTTCGATGGTGATTGAGGAAGGAGGCTCTCAACAGATGAAAGCCCATCCAAGCTTTTAGCTTCATTGCTGATTTTGAAAATCTCCAGCCCATTCATAGTTGCATTTGCCAAATCTGTTGTTGAATCTGGACCAACACTTACAGTGAAAGTATCTGAATCTACTGAAGCATTGGAGACAAAGTCTCTGTAATAGGGTACACTCAAGCCACCAGTAAAGGTTGAGAGGTCAAGACTCTCAACGGCATTATCATCATTTATGTACAGATTGAACACAAGATTGTTCAGAGCCTTACTCACAATGTCACAGAAATGTACCCGCACAAAATAGCGGAAGTTTTGATTGACAGAGAACACCCAAGTTATGTTGAAGTTCATGTTGGCTACATTTGCATCTCCCATCACATCAGCAGAGGCATAAACCCAATTTGGTGCTATTTCAGTAGTGACAGCAGGTGGATATCTTATGGATGCAGGGTTAACTGAAACATTCAATGCAGAGCTGTTCACATGGAGATATTTGGCATCATTCTCCCAAATTCTTCCAAGAGTATCATTTTCTGCAGTGATCAACGGACCTCCAGTGTTTAACCGGAAAACAGTTTCGAAGGCAAGTTCAGAAAGACCACTAAAAGGGGTAGATGGATTTATAGCTACTGCCTGGTCTGGAAAGACTTCATCAGGGACAGAAACAACTTCGATTGCATTAATAAATGTGACAGAATTGTTTGAAGGAATGAAGGAAAGGGTCAAAGTATCAGAAGTCACATTGACTGCGTACTCCTTGAACATGTAAGAACCATTATAGTTCTTGAATGTGAAATTGTTCAAAAGTACAAAATCGTCAGTGGCTACAGTGATCGACGCAGACATCAAGTTTTGGCCTGAGTTTGGAATAGGGTAAAAATAAAGACGGATCCAATGCCTGCCTTCTTGCTTAATATCAAATTTGTAAGACGATATGCCTGACAAAATTCGAGCAGATTGGTAGATAGGAGATGGGAAACTAGAATTGGACTTGGCAACAACAGAAGTTCCAGTGTTTAAAGTGAGAGAAGAATGCCCTGAGTCAGGAACATAAGTTTTTCCTTGGAAGATGACCCTTTGTGAAGAACCACAAGCCACCAAGTAGTTATCAGGAGGAGTGAATGCAGCACATGATCCACTATGACCAAGGAACTCAAATAAAACACAAGCAACAACTACAGGTAACCAGCTCACTAGTTTCATGCTCACCATTTGCAATATCCCAAACCCTCGAGCTCCTAGCAAGCCAAATAATGCACAAGTCCCAAATCACAGAAAAAAAAAGAAAACGAAAACTAGAACTGCCTAGCTCCCAAACCCCAATCCCTGAGCCTTAAGAACCCAAATGCTAGGAACTAGCTCCCAGATCACTAAATGCCTCAAAAACAATATCCTCACAAACCTCAGATCTATCTAGACCAACTTCAACCAAGCTTAGCTCTATGAAAAAAACAGTAATTAAGTACAAAAGAATGCAATCTACATTATTGCAAAGACAAAAACTTTTTGCTGAAATATACACTCTTACCTCAAGAAGAAAACCAAAAAGGAGAGAAACTGAGGGAGAGTGAATTGGGATGAAGCCAGAGATCAAAGTCCAGTTGATATTTGATGAATGTCGCCGTGAAAGCCCATCAAGCAAAGAGCTTTTTAGTGGGCAGCTAATGCTATAACAACCCTTTCCAGGCTGGTGATGAGGCTGTCCTTAACCTGTGAAAAAGGAGGACCCCACAAGAAGAAGAGAAGGGATATGAAACTTCTTGCTTCATTCAAAATAAAATCTCCCTCACACAAAACTTAGCTGTTATTGTTTTTTTAAGGATAATTGCTGGTTTGAGTTAGATACTTAGTATATTTTTTAAGATTGGAATTCACTAACAGAAACTGCCATGAGTCATGTTACATGAATGTCCCTGTAAAGTGAGGTCTCTCTACCAGTTCATTGAATTCATGTTTCACAGCTTGTATTTTAATTGTTTTTCATAAGAGACGACCATCTATTATTATTGCTTAATTAATACTAACGTTTAAGTTGTTGATTTAGGTGGTGAAGTTCACTCTTCACACATATAAAAAACTTCGATATGTTCCTTTACTCCGTAACTGAGTTCGAGTCTTGTCATCCCCGCGGTGCCTTATCTGCTTACTGGGCTTGCAGGATGTTCAGTGGGCTGTGAGGATTAATCATAATGCGCGTAAGCTGGTCTGGACACCCCACGTAAATCAAAAAAAAAAAAACTTTGGTTTGTGATAGTAACGATAATTTAAAATATTTTTTATATAAAAATATATTAAAATAAAAAATTTTGTTTTTTAAAAATAATTTTTAACTTTAAAATATTAAAACGATTTAAAAATATTTAAAAAATTATTTTAAGTAAAAATATCAAAATTTAAGGGAATATAATTTATACTGTTTTCAAATACATTCTAAAATTATCAATTTAAAAATTAAAGAAGACCAACAAAAATATATATGTCTGTATGTTTAATAAATTTTGGATGGGAATTTAACTGTGAGGATGAAAATTATTTTGAATCCATGAATATTGAAAAAAAAAATAGTGAGGCTAGTTTACAAATAAGGATTTTCTCTTAAAAAAACAAGAAATTAATTGCTTGTTAAGAAGAGTTAAGTTCACTCTTAATGCTAGCGAAATATTGAAAAGAAGTTTTATATATACGTAAAACTTAAAACCTAATATTGTTTTGGTCACCTTGAACATGTACACTTCTATCTTCATAATATCTTGATTAAATTCTTCCATGGCACCAGCTTTTGATTTATTTATTTTTAAATTATTAGATCAAATATGTTTTTGTTGACGAAATACTAATGCTAACAGGTTATAAGCTAATTCTAGAGAAATTGGTTCAGTTTTCAAGGATATTTGCATCTTCTTTTTTTGGTTATTTGAAGAAAGAATATTGATTTTATAAAGGTGTAAATTAATCTAATAATATATGTTATCGTTAAATAATAAAAAAAAAAAGATACAGCTAATTTGAGAATGTGAACAAATTATAGCACAAAACTAATAATTTATAAATAAGGCAAATATGTTCTAGCGTAAGGTTTTTTCATTTTTTTTCTTTTTTCTTTTTTTTCTTTTTCTGTCCTAGAAGGGTAATGGTTGCTGTGCTGGGACCAAACGATCTTTGGGACCCGCTTTACGCGGCTTTGAGATTGAGAGGGGACAGACCTGGCGGCGTCAGATAACGGTGTCCTACTGTTTGGCAGCAGCGTTTGGGGCAAGTGTCCTCCTCTAATTAACGGAATTGACGGCGGTAAATCCTTGTGAGCTCTCCACAGTTTGCTTTTTGTAGGTTAATAGATATATCAGTTTATTTGTGTTATAAAAATATTTTAAAAAAATTTAAATTTAATTTTTTTTTTATTTTAAATTAATATTTTTTATGTATTGTTTTGATATCCTGATATTAAAAATAAAAAAATTATTTTAATATATTTTCAAGTAAAAAATATTTTCAAAAGTAACCACTACTATAATACCAACTGTTTGGAAATGTGGTTACAGTTGCTTTTCATGTTGAAATATATCAAAATAATATTTTTTTTATTTTTTAAAAAAATTATTTTTAAGATGAACGCATTAACACGATCTAAAACATATAAAAAAATTAATTTTTAATAAAAAAATTAACTTTTTTAGAAACACAGTTTGCAGGACATTCCTAAACATTCTCCACATGAGCTCCAAATAACAAAGCTTGTGTGGTTAAGGTATCTAAGAGTATGATAATAATTATTATTCAAAAATATTTTCTTAAAAATACATTAAAATACTTTTTTATTTTTTAAAATTAGCATATCAAAACAATTTTAAATTTTAATGAAAAACATGTTGAAAATGTCAAACAATGCACTTCAAATATATAAATAAGAGGAGCCCAATCTAAAATCCTTTTACCATCTTTACAGGTCTAACACCTACTTAAAAAAAAAAAAACCTTAATTAAAATGTCTTCTCTTTATAAGAATGAATCAATATCAATATAAAAATCAAGTCTCTTTTCCAGGAGATCAATGACAAATTCTTCCTTAATAGCCAAAATGATAAGTCTTCTTTTAAAAGGGATCGATGTCAAGATTTAGCTTTTATGAATAATCAAATTGATAAGTCTTTTATTTTTAAGGAACAACATCAAATTTTCCATGAAATAAAAAAAATAAAAAAATAAAAAAGGATAAAAATAATCAGGATAATTGATGACAATCAAAAAGATAAATTTAAGAGAAAATACATAATAAAGGTATCTTTTTGTAAGAAAGGATGATATAAAGGTGATGTTATTCTTTCTTTAATCATAATTAACATCTTACCTGAATCTCTAGAACCAGTGTTTATCTTTAGGATTTCTAGTTTACTCTAATTATAAGGTGACACCTCTAATTTTTCATGACATACATTTTAGTCCCCTATTACAACATCTATAAAAGTACGACAAGTGTCATGGCAAGATGTATTAAACCAAAACGTAGAAAATGTTATAAGATTTCAAGGTGTTATAGTATCTATAGCTTAAAATGTAAGTCTACCACTGATTATATGGTAAGTTCTAAGTATTTTTTATGGTTAAAATTGAATGAAGAGAATATATCATAGTTCTATAAATGATGTGTTCTAAAATAACTTTTAGTTTATTTATATTTAAAAATATAAACTCTAAAGTTATACAATGAAAACAAACATTGTTAAACAAAAGAGAAAAAGTTAGATTTTGAAATCAAATCTTAAGACAAGTGAAAGATAGTGAATTATATGGGTACTACCCATATAGGATAGGGTTTTGGATTTATCGATGCATTACTATCTAGTTTAGTTGTTTTTTTTATTATTCTTTTGAAAAATAATTAGTATTCTTGATAATGGATGTGTCATAATGCTTGAAAATAGAGAAATCTTTTTATATAAAGAAAACAAAAGAACATGAGAAATAATACATATATTTTAGATTTGACCTAAAACAATTTGTAGCTTCCATGTCTGACAGAAATGGAAAAATATTTGTTGCATAGTTTTAATTATCATTTTTAGTGTAGGAAGCTTTTCTACCATTAAAAAGAAAGGGATTTTTTTATAGCTAGAAATTTAATGAAAACAATTTATAAAAAGTAATTTTTTTTTATAAAACTAAATTTAATGTCCTATAAAACTTCCCATAAAACCCAACTGTCCTTGAGCTTAACCAATGAAAGGACCCAACTTTTTTATGTGCAACTATATTTTTTATCTTACTCTCCCTGCATCTATTAGATGTATAAAAATCATTCAAGACCCACCATATTTTTTTATATATTAATGTTGTGTAAGAGATAATATGTAAAAGTTATTTAAGGGTCCATTGCATTTTCATCCACATTAATACATATGTCAGTGATATGTTTTTCCTTATTACTGCATATATATTAGGGATATTTCCCTTCAATACTAATACATATGTCAGGGATATTTCCCATCAACATTGATACATATGTAAGAGATATTTTTTCTTTTTATACTATTATGATAATATTATACCTTAGCTCCTTTTCTCTATAAAAAGAATCATGAGTTATAAATAGACCCTAAATCCTTTAAACAAAGATTTGAAATTTCCATTTTTTATAAAAAAATATCATTGACTTAATCATTTGAGAGTCCTTGCATTTACCAAAAATGACATTTTACAGGTATTAGATTCTCATTTATAACTATCTTTTCTAGAAAGAATGGATCAAAATGCTAGAATCAAGAGATTAATCAATTATCTAAGACATAAGTCTTGCCTCTAAGCTACTTGGATTTTTTAGGACATCAATATTGACGTTATTTATGAAAAACTAATAAAAAAGCTATCACTTTTTTCTAATGACATTTCCAAATCATTTCATAACACGCTTGAGCTAGAAAGTTTGATGGATCTACTAGTTACCATGAGCATTTTTTACCGTTCAGACTTCTAACAACTCATCAATAAAATTTAGCTAATCATTCATGATGTGTTGTTTACTTAGAGAACAAAAATCAAGTTTTACCACCATAACAGATTTTAGTACCCGTGGCATCCCTAATCTTGGAAGGGATTGACTAGCATCTTCATAGTTTAATAACACCGCTCTTTAATGGATGGATCAAAGGGCTCTTTAGAGTCCAATAAATCACCTTATAATATAAAATAATTTTCTCTCTAACATTCATTTTCTACCTACAAATCTTTAATAGGGGCCTTTAGACTCTAGCATAATCTCCTTTGTAACCCGGACATTGCAGCAACAGATTAAAAATTATTTTTATGGAAAGAAAATAGATATTTGACATCTTGTTCGTTAGGGGAATGATCTTATTTAAAGAGTCATCACTTAGTAATGTGGTCACTATAAACCCTAACTTATAAAGATTATGTGGTACATGGTTGGTTACATGAGAGGGAAGATATTATCATCCTTTAAGCGTTTTACTTGAGGCAGGCTATATTGATGGTTTTGTTTTAAATTGCTATGAGTTTGTCTTTATTCCATTTTTTGTGGCCCATCTATAATATTCTTGACTTTAGTGTTGGTAAATATTTGTCAATGATTATTTTTAACTGTAGTGTTGGTAAATATTATGTAACCCGAAAAGCATGGTATTCCCGACTCTGATGCCAATAAATAAATCTATAAAATTAAAATTAAAATTAAAATAATTTTTTTTTTAGGCTAGATTTAGCCCATCCTGGTCATTGGCCCAAGCTAGTGACCTAGATGGTGTCTATTGCATGCATGTATGAAAATTTCACGCATATATGCAATAGTAACATGCTAATTAATTTAGCAAAATAGGGAAAAAAGAAGAACTTTCCTTGCATGGCTGTGGCTAAAGTCGAAGTTGGGGGAGACGATCGGGCGCTGCTTACTAGTGAAGATCCAACCTGCTGTTCACAGTGGAGACGAGATTGCTGGCAAGGAGAGTTTCCAACATTGCTTTAATGAGACTAGAAGAACATCTTGTTGTTATGTTGTCGTCTTATTCATATCTATAATAAGAGATCATGATAGGGAGAGAATGTCTCTCTGAGTTGGTCACAATGTTGTTGCTGAAGGTTACAATGCAAAGGCTGAAGTTGCTAAAGCTTGCAACGCTGAACTTGTTGAAGACACAGTGTCGGAGAGGACAAAATGGCAAGGTACAGGGCTGTCATGGTAAAGGATGGTGACTTTAAGAGATGTTGTTGTTACTGACGGTGGTCTTTTGAAAGTAGAGATGAGGGAATGAGTTGATTTCAAAAGTTGAAGGAGGGGTGATGGCGGAGAGAGGAAGGGGGTAGTGTGTCAAGGTTTGAACAGAGGAGATGGGGCTTTTTCTCCTATTTGGGTTCCTGGATGCCAAGGAAAGAAAAAAAAAATGAAAGAAAATGACTGGGGGGCGGGTCCTAATGACTAGAAAATTTAGGAAGACAATAGGGAGAGAGATTTGACACGACTAAAAGATTGATGTCTTCTCCCAAGTGCAGGAGTGTCGAAGTAATAAATAACCCGGAAAGACCGGGGTCGAACCACAGGGAGGTTAATTATACAAATTATAAAAAGTATTAAAGAGTGAACAAGATAGCAAATATAAAACATGTTAGTATCAAACATTAAAGTCCATATTAAGTTTACATTATACTTATTCTTACACCATTAGTGTAACCTTTTCACCTTGACATAATTAACTTAGCTAGACATAATGAAAGAAAGCAAAATAGATAAACAAAATAAGAACATAAAAGTTAACTAAGTAAAGGAAAGGAAATGAAAGGCATAAACTTAATATTAATGAAAACAAAGCATAAAAAATACAAAGAGAGAAAGGAAGAGCATGATCTTGATCTGGACACCAAGATGCCTAAATGCATGGCAAATGCCTCCTTTTATAGGCCAAAAATGGGAACTATTGATTTGATGACTAATTGATAAGTGGGTGACCAACTTTTGACTTGGTGACAATCCTTATCTTCTCTTGTCTGCCCAAAACGTCATTGATAACGTCAAAATTGGAGCCAGTTGTAAACATGAAAGTTGTAGGCAATTGTCTCAGCTTTCTTGTGTAAAAATTTCAGCTCATTTGGACTTCTAGAACTCCAGATATGGCCAAAATACCGAACAGTGCTCGGGCTGGAAGACAGATTCGGGCTTCTTTGTTGTTGCTACAATTTGGACTTGATAATGGCCTTTTTAGATCTTGGGCTCCATATGAAAGTTGTAGGCCTATGTCTTACCTTTCCATCCATATAAATTGGACCTAAATCTGAGATCTGTAGCTCTAGATATGACCCAATTACCGAACAGTGTTCCGGTTTGGATTGCACCGACATCTCTTTTCTAAGTTTGGCCATCTCTTTATCCTTGCAATTTAAGTTCTTCAAGTCATCAATCAATCCTTTCATTTATGTGATAGGCCTGCATTAAAAATAGACATTTACCATAAATTATAGGTATCTTATATTATTAGATATATTATTATAAAACATATTTTAGTTAAGGAGTTATTGATACTTCAAGTGCAAAATGATAATATAAAACCATGATAAAAATGCACTTTTAAGTACTAATCAACTAGAAAATTTGGGAAGACAATAGGGAGAGAGATTCCTATTGGTCAAGGACGGAGCCAAAAAATTGTTTTGCCTAAGCTACAAACCAAATTAATATAAATTATTTTCTAGGATAAGTCATTAACTTGAATATATAAATTTGTCAAGTTAACAATAAAGTTTTAATTAAAATACATAATATAAAATATAAAAAATTTAAATTTAAAGTACATAAAATTGAAAAACAAAAAAAATTATGTTATTGAAGTTGCACCCTTCGATGTTTTGTGGAATAGAATTCATCTATGATCAAATCCAAATTGATATCTTTAGGAAGCTCTCATTTAGTATAAATCATCATAGAATCTGCTAAGAAATCCTCTTTTATTTTATTATAAAACATAATTTTAACATGTTTCATAACTGAAAATGTTTTCTCTGTGGCGGCAGTGGAAAGAGACAAAGTCAAAACAAGACAAATCAACCTATCAATCAAATGATAGTGCTGCGACTTATTTGTTTCGGCTAATCCTTGACATAATTCAGAAATAGTAGACATATTTTGAAAGCTCTTATAATGAATCATATCAATCAAATAATGCTCTAACTAAGATCTCAAATAATACATCTCTTATTTATTAAAATCTTCAAGATAAAATTTCTCAACAAAGTTGTAAATAGCATCAACTTTAAATGATTTAAAGTTCTCATTAGGTTCTGAAGTAGAGTTAAGTACAAGGAGTTCCATTGTCCCATCATTAAATCTAGAATTTAATTTTTCTAACTAAAAATCTATTGTTGAGTTAAATATATAATAATAATATTGGTAAACTGCACTAATCCTTGTTGCTGACATAAATGACCTATAGCCCTTTTATACGAAACATTCATATGTGGTATGTCAATCTCATACTAAATGCAAACAAATTGAGAAGATCAAATTTGGCATCTCTTAAAGTTCGAAGTAATGCTTTAGTAGTTGATATAAGATCCATTGCATTTAAGATGTCAAGAGATTTTTGGTGTAAAGCTCGAAAAGTAAATTAGTAATCCCTATTATTTTACACATCAAATATAAGATGAATATAAATTTAAAAGATTTTATCACAATTAAACAACTACTAATTTCTCCATGTATAGAGTTAGAAGGTCCTTCTTAAACCATACTTTTAAGCAAAACAATAGTTACACCATACATATTTATTAAACTACAAATAAAATCAAAATGAGAGCTCCAGCGTGTAGTTCCACTTAGATATAAATTACTAATTTGATTAGCCCCTTTTATTAGTCTCACATTGTCCAGTAGCTATCATATGTGCAATTTCTATAGTTTGAGTATAATGTAACTCGATATGAAGTTTGCAAAAAGCACTAATAAGATTGATAATGGTTATTAATTTTGAGGGAAAAAATGAAATAAAAATCTCACTTCTAGCTATTGTAACTAATACCAATTGTATTCAGTAAGCAAAGCAATGTATATTATATGCATAAAGACAATCTTTAAGAAATAGAGCTTTTAGTTCATTCCATATGCTACATATATTGCTAACACCATTATACCCTTGACCTCTCGCATATTAAGAATGTGCAAGTTATATTAAGCGAGTACATCATACCCTTAACCTCTCGCATATTGAGAATGTGCAAGTTATATTAAGCGAGTATATCATAAAATTTTTTTTTGAGTGTTAAAGGAGTAATATATGAAACATGCACAATACAAGAAAAAAACGCTTTTGTAAAAAACCTAGAATGTTAACAAATCTCAAAACAATAACCATTTGTTCTTTATTTGATGCATCTTTGGTTTCGTTAACCAAAATACAAAACTTTGTATCTTTAACTTCTTTACAAATCTCTTTCCTCACTTTATTCATGAGAATATGCAAAATCTCTTTTTGAATAGTAGGTGAAGTATACTTTATATTTTTCAAAGCTTTTTTTAAGACAACATCATCAATATCAACATCTAGTCTCCCTATAAGTCTTATTATCTCTATAAAATTACGTTGATTATTAGAAGCTAAAGATTCATCATGACCTTTAAATGCATATGCTTGAAAGCTAAACTATGAAAAACTTTTAATTGTTGTTGTAAGTCTCAACCAATTTTTCTGAAATTTTTCAATAGTTTTTGCATTGAACACTTTATCAATATATTTACTTACTTTCATTAAATTTTCAGCAAATTTTATAGTATTATTATGTGGTGAAGTGGGACTTCCCACATGCATCAAAAGTACACATCTAACCCTATTATTAACCCTCTTCCAACTTCTAATGTTTTTGGTGGTGAATGTAAGATGACAAGGCACTTTGTTTTTAAAGATAAAGCATGGAAAACAAAATATTACATCTTTTGATGGAGAGTGCTTAAGCCAAGGAAATTGATCAAACCAATTGTATTGAAACCGTCGATATTACCTCCCTAATTCAGTCCTTAGAAACTCTACTAACTTAGGTTAACATTGATCCATTTTAACATAAGTTCTTCTAATTTCAACTTGTTGATTAATAAGATGTTGTCACACTGAAATTTATAATCCAAGATCTCGTTTAAAAGTATTAACATTAATTTCAACTCTTTGAGATTTGAAAGGGGGTTGTTCACTACGATTTGAAACATCAACATTGGATGAAGAATGTCATTTACTGGTTGATATTTGTTTGCTTAGTTTAAAGAATAAAAGCATAGCTTCTCCTCTCTTGCTTCCTTTATTTTCTATTATAATTTATAACCTATTTAAGTAAAAGAAATTAGGGAAGTTGGGTGTAAGATGAAAAGATACTAATGCCACAATAGAATATTCATGAAATACAGAATATATAAGGATAAAATATAGATGCAGACTATGGGGAGATTTGGGGAACTTAACTTTGAAATAACTAGTAAATTATTAGTACTAGTGTGTTGGCATCCGTCCATTTACTCAACTAATAATTTTAAATATTTTTATTAAAATATTTGCATAAATTTATAATATTATCATCTCCAATTAGGTATACAATTTTGGCTTCTATTTTCACCTCTAAACAACTTCAACTATCTTTGCAATAGCAAAAGTATTCAACATTTACTTTTTTAACCTACCAATCATAACATGGCTATCAACTACCGATATAATTGACCCTATACTTTTACTTTTACAACTATAAACAACACTCCTTAGCTCATTTAAATATTTTATTTCTCAATCCATTCACTAAACCTAGTTTTATTATTCTTTTTAGCGCAATAATTTCTCACAAAGTTATTGGCTTTAACATGACCTATATTCCTAACCAAATCAAGGTTTTTTTTTTATATAGGAATGTATTTAGGAAAATTGAATTGAGACCTATTAGAGTATTAAAAAAATTAAATATTTTCAAACTATTAAATTTTTAGGATACAGTCTACTGCAATGAATGTGAAACATTTAATTCAAAATGAAAAGTCAGGGCTTATAAATTCTTACCTGGTAATTTTGCACTCTTATGGTTCTCTATATAGAGTTTTATTCAAAACCCAAGTTAAAACTGTATATTGTTGAGAAGAAAAAAGCTAAAATTCCAAGTTAATTGGAAGGTATGTGAATCTAATTCTCACAACCAATTAATTATTTGTATTTATATTTTATGTAAAAGATAAAAGAAAAGTGGGTTTTCAGGTTTTTAATAATTTATTTTTTTAACTTGGGCTATAGCATACCTAAACCTTCTAAAAGGCTCTGCCTTTGCTCTACTCTTTCAGTTATGAAGAAGAAGAAAATGAAATGACTAGTGACAAGGAAAAGTGAGGGATACCTGCCTTCTGAGATTGCAAGTGAAAAAATGGTGAAGATCAAGAGGTAGGGAAAAAAGATAAAAAAAAAAAAAAGGGCTAAAGGGTTGTAATGGTTAATATAGGTTTTGCTGCCCCACCCTTTTCTATGTTTTTTTGCTTTTTTTAGTAATGTGTTTTTTTTCTTGTAATGTCTTCCCCTAGGGTCTCTTTTAATGACCTTTCTTTTTGTGCATGTACTAAGGTCTATATTTATAGTACAAGAATGTCATTGTATGTGAGAAACAAAGTCTCAATCAAACTCATTTTTTTTTCTAAGTTTAAATTTGATTAAGAATCAAATTCAAAAATGGATAATAATCATTATCTTGAAGATAATGATAGAATGACAAACGTACATTGCAATCCTTAGTTTTCGTACAAGCTGACAAATCACAATTTTCATCAAAATAAATCTATGATATTTTAATTTTATATTTTAAACTCCATAAAATTAAATTAAAAGCTAACAGGCCAAAATTAAGTTACAACATCCTTGGAAGGGGTTTTTTCTGGTGCAATTTCATAATCTTCTTAGAAGAGATTCTTTTTATTGTAATTGCTCAATCTTCTTAAAAGAGGTTCTTCGTAGTGCAGTTGTACAATCTCTTTAAAAAGGGTTCTCCCTAGCACAATTGTATAATCTCTTTGGAAACGGTTTTTCCTAGTGTAATAGCTCCACTTTTCATGACGACTTGAGATTGTCAGCCTCAACAAAGAAATAGAACCCCCATTATGTAACCAAATATATATCATTAAGGCTAATTAGAACCTAAAGAACTAACACAACTCTCCAGATAAGCCTCTGGATCTTATGTTATCTCTAGAGATGATCTTGAATCTCCCACTCTCAGGTTTAGTCTTTCTCTCTAGTAAAGAGCTCTCATGCCCCATGTCATTACTAAAAGGTCATATGCCTCATACTCCTAAAAAAATACAATAACTCTCTAATAAAAGGATTGACTTGATCTTTTAGCACAATAACACCACCCTCTTTAGGCTTCTCTCTACCCCTTAGAAAATCTTTTAAGTTTAGGAGTCAACATGGGTATGCACCCTTGACCCTTTAGAAATTTTCTAAGTATAGGCTTTGATAAAGATTCACTTCCTTCAGCCTCTTATGATATTTTTTAAGTATAGACCCATCCTTCCTGGGTTACCCTACGCCTATTTGAATTTTTTTTAGTATGGGCGTTAATAGGGATTCACTCCCCTTAACTTCTTAGAATATTTTTCAAATATAGGCTCATCCTTCTTGGGTTCCCCTTCACTATTTAGAAATTTTTCTAAGTATGGACGTCAATATGGATTCGTCCTCTCTACCCTCTTGAGAATTTTTTAAGTATAGGTTTTGATAGGAATTTGTTTCCCTGAGCCTTTTAAAATATTTTTTAAGTGTAGGCTTATCCTTCTTAAGTTCCTTTTCACCCTTTAAAAAATTTTCTAAGTACGAATGTCGACGTGAGTCTGTCCCCTCCACCTCTTAGGAGTTTTCCAAATATAGGAATCAATAGGTTTTGTTCTCTTCAAACTCCTAGAAAATTTTCTAAATATAGGTTTATCATTTTTGGGTTCCTCTTATCCACTTGAAAATTTTCTATACACCAGATACACCCTCTATAGATTCCTCCCACCCTCTTAGAAGACTTTCTAAATATATGCTCATCCTTCTTAGGTTTTTCTACCTATTAGAAAAATTCTTTCAGTAAGAATTCCCCTTTAGTTTCACCTCATCCTTTTAGAAAATTTTATAAGTATAGGTTTTTCCATGATTCACCTTTATTTATTTAGAAATTCTTTTATCAAACATGAGGTATACATCTACACACAGGCTCTTTGGTATATTAATTGGGACTTTTATCCCGTTTCTCAAACTATTTTTTTTATAAACTCATCATACCGGGTACTTTTACAAGTCTTTGCATATAAATATTATAAAGACTTAGAAAGTTAATGTTAAGCCAAATTTAAAGGCCCAAACCCTCATAAAACTCAACCTCCCTTGAGCTCATCTATATTTTAGATCCTAGTCTCTTTATAACTATTAGGTGTATAAAAATTCTTTAGGATCCACCATATTTACATTGATATTAATGTTATGTAATAAGTAAAGTGTAAAAGTATTTTAATGGCTCATCATATTTCCCATCAATATTAATATATATGTCAAGAATTTTTTTTTTTTTAATATTATCAAGACAATATTACACTTTAGCTCTTCCTCTTTATAAAAAGATTCATGGATTATAAATAGATAATGAATCTTTTAAACAAAAGGTTTTATATTTTTATTTTCTACTATATATTTATTTCAAATTTTTTTTTATAATATTATTGTATTTTCTCTCAAAAAATCACTAATTTAATCATTAGAAAGTTCTCAAATTTACAAAAAAAATCTTTTACATTTATCCGTCACTCGTCTCTAGCCGTCTGTACTATATTTTCTCTTAAAAAATTACTAATTTAATCATTAGAGAATTTTTAAATTTATCAAAAAAATATTTTACATATATCAGTCACTCTTCTCTAACCACCTTTACTATATATATATATAAAAAAAAAAAAATTAAAATATCAATCAATTACCCAAGGCATAGCCTTGCCCCAGGGTACTCGAATTTTTCAAGAAATCATCGCTTCTCTTTTTCAATAATGTTACAAATTAATGATGAATAAAAAAAAGTTTTTACAAGATACTGTAACAAAGCCCTAACGTCGTTAACGACATCTCCCCACCAAGAGAAACAACGGCTAGTGACGGAATAGTGGAGGACTTGACGTCAAAACATTCGTCTGCGTTATCTAGTTTCTTTTTCTATAAACCGCCGCACCGAAGCACATGGCCACCATCCCTATAACGTCTCTATCAGCTTCTTCCTTCTCCTTCACAATAATATCTTTACAAATTTTATTCCCTAGAAAATCATTGATGATTACAAGCTGGAGATTTTTATTCAGTCACTCAGGGAAGGAACATGCAAAAGAGGCATGGTTTTTTCAAAGCGACAGATAGGTTAACTAATCGATGACGTGGCTACCAAAAGTAAAACTACCAATCGATGACGAGCCTTTGTGTGCGGGTCAATTCAACCATACGTGCATTATTTTACTCGTGGGGCTACCTCCTTGCATGGAGAAAGGAGCTCAAATCAAAGTTGTTAACTCTCGTTTGTCCGGTGGACTAACTTGAAAAATATGTCATGCCTAATCTTGTCGACTTTGAAATTAAATTACAAAAATTATTAACTTAGATTTAAAAATTATTTTTCTAATTCAAGTCCAATTAAATTAATAAAATAATATTATTTTAATTAAAAAATTAAGTAAAACAGCGTGATTCTTAATTTTTTTTAATATTATTAATACATTGTGTTTGTCAAAACAAAATAATATTTAATTTAAAGTGAGATTCAGATCAAACTATAAATTATAAGAGTGTTTTTATTATTATATAATTTTTTATTTTTTATTTTTTTAATGATGTTAAAAACTCATTTTTTAACATTGTGGTGGTGCATTCAGAAATAATTAATAAATTTCTCTAGTAGTTAAGCATTAACTAGACAGCCTATTTAATATTTAACCCATGTTAAAAAAAAAAATCTCCACATATATCTTGAATTTGAAAAAAAAATGATAGCAAGCAACATGGTCATTTGTAATGTACATTTGAACTAAAAATCTCCATGGTAGAGTATTTTTTTAATATAAATATTTAGATTAATTTATATTTATCTTAATTAATTTTAAAAAATTTAAAATTTATAATCATATAAATATCTAATAATTTTAAAATTTATAGAATTTAAATTAATAACTTTTAAAAAATAAATCTAAAATTTTATCAATTAAATTATACCTTTTTATATTTAAAATTTTCTACATTTTAAACTTATGTGTTGTTTAACAAATATTAAATCAACATTTTAATTAAAAAAGGTGTGTGAGGTTAATTTGATTGAAAAAAATTAAAAAAAACTGATAATATTATTTTAAAAAACAATATTAAATGATAATATTAGAAAATAAAACAAAACAAAAAACTATTTACACTTGACTTGACCCTTAAATTTGAAATATTATGTATGATATAATCAGCACAGCGACGCGTCTTGTTATCTTTTGTTGACAGGTTTAATGTAACATCAACAAATCTCGGAATCAAAGTCAACTAGTTGCGTTGTAATTAGCTAGGCGGAGTCGCTGGCAGCAAGACATGATCTCTTTGGAAGTTCACACGTACGACGTTTCATCGTTTGACCCCAATTAAAATGAGCTTCACTTCCGGGGAAAAACAAATTAAAATAAATACATAAGAAATTCACCTCTTCAACGAGGTGCTTTGCTGCTGTCGTACGACTTTCATGCAGCTTGTTTTCTTTTCTTCTAGTCCCCCCACAGTACTCTCGGAGTTTTTGTCTCTTTCAAATTCGCATGTCAAGGGACAAAAAATAATAGAGAAAATAGCACATTTAGAGTACAAGAACTATATTTTATACAAGAACGAGGATTTTATTTTCATACAAGCTCTACAAGTAAAAAGAGCTATGCCTTGGTGTCAAATTAAACGAGTTCGACATGAGATGGTGTTTTGAGTAGTCTTGGTTGGAGAATTGTTTTTAGCAATTTATTTAAGATAATAATGTACAGTTGAATCAAAAATCTCCATGGTAAAGTATTTTTTTTTTTAAATATAAATATTTTGATTAGTTTGTGTTATTTTAATTAATTTTAAAAATTTTAAAATTAAAAATTATATAAATTTCTAATAACTTGAAGATTTATAAAACCTAATAAACTCTAAAAAATGATTTAAACCTTTTCTTTTCTTTCTTGTGTGGTGGTTGTGAACGGGAACCGCGCTGTCCAGCTGATCTCTGTAAGCAAAGTGAGACCCCGTCATTCACGCCAGTTCCGTAAAAGAAGGCACAGCGACGCGTCTTGTTATCTTTTGTTGACAGGTTTAATGTAACATCAACAAATCTCGGAATCAAAGTCAACTAGTTACGTTGTAATTAGCTAGGCGGAGTCGCTGGCAGCAAGACATGATCTCTTTGGAAGTTCACACGTACGACGTTTCATCATTTGACCCCAATTAAAATGAGCTTCACTTCCGGGGAAAAACAAATTAAAATAAATACATAAGAAATTCACCTCTTCAACGAGGTGCTTTGCTGCTGTCGTACGACTTTCATGCAGCTTGTTTTCTTTTCTTCTAGTCCCCCCACAGTACTCTCGGAGTTTTTGTCTCTTTCAAATTCGCATGTCAAGGGACAAAAAATAATAGAGAAAATAGCACATTTAGAGTACAAGAACTATATTTTATACAAGAACGAGGATTTTATTTTCATACAAGCTCTACAAGTAAAAAGAGCTATGCCTTGGTGTCAAATTAAACGAGTTCGACATGAGATGGTGTTTTGAGTAGTCTTGGTTGGAGAATTGTTTTTAGCAATTTATTTAAGATAATATTAAAACAAAATGCTAGACACTCGAATTGAAATTGCAGTTCTCTCTTGTTGTATATTAATAAGTATTCAGTCGAGGAATTAGTATGAGATAAAGACAACTCTTGCTAAGAATGAAAAGAAATAATAAAAGGTTCGAAGAAGGAAAAAAAATAAAAAGAAAACAATGTGCAAAAGCATCTTTCGACGTCTCCTCGCTTGCCGAGGAGATGCGCCCCCTCCCACTAGGTTAGGAAGCGTGCATCTCCTCGCCCACGCATGCTTTTCACAAGGGAGGCGGTGCATGCCATCTCTTCTTTGTTCTTTGGTGAAGAATTGTTTTTTTATTTATTTAATGTAGGTATTTAAACTAGTTTATATATATTTTAAATAATTTTATAAGTTTTGAAATTTTTGAAACTTGAACTAGTTTGTAAGTCTCTAGTGGTATTTAAATTTATTTTTTTATTTTTTTTTACTCTTTTTAAGTGAATCTCATTTTCAGATTTTTATGCAAGTTTTGAGAATCTGATTTTGCCACTACAAAAGTATATAGAATAATCCATGTTCTCGATCGTGGAA
Source organism: Populus euphratica (assembly GCF_000495115.2). Taxonomy (NCBI): domain Eukaryota; kingdom Viridiplantae; phylum Streptophyta; class Magnoliopsida; order Malpighiales; family Salicaceae; genus Populus; species Populus euphratica. The sequence continues at coordinate 644,233 of NW_011499979.1, forward strand.
GGCATTGAGGGCATGATTAGGGGTGTTCCAACTGATTGAGAGAGAATAATAAGCCAAAACAAGATAAAAACCAAAGAAGAAAAGCACAGTAACATCGCAGCTATAAGCAGGATTTTTACAACTCTTTCAGGAAGTACTAATTAAATGTGATTTACACTTTGATTAAGTTTAATAAAATTAAGGACATTCCTTTGTATTGGAACTCTCAGTCCATGCATTCATCATGAAATCAACTCTTCAAATTATCCAACTTAAACAAGCATTAATATAGTGTTCGTGACTTATTCTCACTTTATATGGGTAGAAGGTTGTTGCAAAACGAGGCTTTGTGGTGGTAAAACTTAAAGAGTACAGGATTTAGAAAGCATTGGCTACCTTGACTTCCATTTCATCACGGGTCATATAAATTTTTTTCAACGTAAAAAAAAAAGAATATACTAGTATTTTTTATGAATTTTTAATATAAAAAATCACAATAATAAATTAAAAAATTAATGCATGTATTTAATTAAATAAGTCAAGAATTGTTTGTATGACGAAAACAAATTATTTGGCCTTATTCCTAACTTATTAAAGTTAATTAGCTAATTTTGTGACTTGTATCAAAAACTTAATCGGATTTAATAATTTTTTTATATTAATTTTATTTAATTATAAAATAAATAATAAATAATTATAAAATTAAAAATCAACTAAATATCGATATGTTTATTTGAAATCAAGATAAACCTTCAAATATTAAATCTAAATAAATTACGTTACTTAACAAAAAATCAATAAAAAATTAAAAAAAATAAACAAGAAAAATCAATAAAGATCAAATTAAGAAAAAAATTACTTGAGAAAAACTTAAAAAAAGGGAAAAAAAAGGGGTCAATTACAAAGAATCAAATTAGAAAAACAAACCTAAAGAATAAATAAAAAGAAGAAGAAGAAGAAGAAGAGAAGCTCACATGCACAATCCTAAGCAACCCATATGCCTAGGCATGTTTTTTTTTTTTTTTTCTCTTGTATAGGTTGAACGTCTCTAATTTTTACGGGGGAAAAAGCAAGAAATGTGTTTCCTACTCTACCCGAATTATGACAACCAAAGGCTGCCAAAAAATAAAATTAAGGATGTTCAACGCTTAAAAAATTTATTTTTAATTATTTTTTAATTAATCATTATAAAAACTTCATAAAAAATCTTCTCATGAAACCTATAAACATTAAAATTAATTATTTTATGATCATTATTGTTGTGAACTGATATTTTTTTCTTTCTAACATTAAAGTCTTATAATTTTCTTTCTCGCACCTCAAACCATGAATTAAAAATATGTAAAAATAAAAATTTATATCACAATTGAATTTTAAAAATATTATTTAAAAATAAAAGTATTTAAGTGTTTTTTTAAAAAAAAAAACCAATACTCGTTTCCTCCTTGTTTTACACTCTGGTCTCATTTATTTCAATTTTGTCTCTCTTGAGAGGATTAAATTGAAAAACTATAAACACCAAAGATTGCTAAGACAAAACTCCACACCTTTTAAATTTTTGGTAATACATGTGCTATACTTTGACTCTTTCTTTTTTCGTTTTGTTTTCCTTACTATAATAGTGATATATATACACACAAAGGTATTACGTTAAATGTTGTTTATATTAGAAGATAACTTTTGGAATCAATTAGTAATATCTTCATAATCAATAAAAAGAAAATGTGATTTTCCTTATTCTCTGATCATATTTCTCATTAGAATTAAGGTACAATGTACAAAAATGCATTTACATAAATGGGAAAAATAAAAGAAAAGAAAAAAAACATTTCTTTACCTTTCTTGAAAATATCCGAATTATTTATTCTCTTCAAAGAAAGATCGAAGGAGACTATGGATTACAGTCACGCAAAGATGAAAGCGACGCAACAAAACAAAATGGCTTCTTGCATTGTCTGTCGCGCAAGGGCATCATGTGGGTGACGCCATTCTTCTCTAGCTGAATCCGCACTTTAATGGCCCGTTATTTAAAGGTTATAACGGTCATTTTTTAAAATACTTTTTATTTAATAATATATTAAAATAATATTTTTTATTTTTCAAAAGTTAATTTTAATACTATATATTAAAATAATTTGAAAATGTAAAAAATATATTAATTAAAATAAAAAATTAAAATTTTTTAAAGTATTTTCAACTCTAGTGTCATGCTGCCTTATCTATAATTATTGTATTCAAATATGGTGTTGAAAATAGGTATTATGTTATTTTTAAAAATATTTTTATTTTAAAATGTATTAAAATAATATATTTTTTATTTTAAAACAATTTAAAAAGATAAAGAAATTCAAATTTTTATAAAATAATAAAATAATATTTGAGTCGTATTTCTAAACGGGATATGAAACATCGACCGAGTCCATATCCAATAACAGTCCAGTCAACATTGCTGTGACTGCTATTTTTAAAAGAAGAGTATCATTCTGATTATGGCCTGGTGATCTAATCAGCTGGCCCAAGTTATATCAGATGGTTTTGAAAATGCAAGAGAGGGCATCGATTTTATATAACAATATGGTATGAGGACCGTTTCACTCAACCACTCCTTTAGCCAGATGCAAACCATCAACCACAGGCCAGAGGTAAGTCTTAAACCAAATTTCATTCATGGATTTGGTTTGAACAAGAGATTATTTGCTCCTAACGATGATGGGAATCGAAATTCAATATCCAATCCTTGTTATTATCTTTTATTTTCCATGATTTTATGTGACAATCTTCCGAGGATCGACAGGATGGATGGCTTCAGAATATGAATGTGAGTCCTAGTTCCTCCCACTTCGGAGCTAGGTAGTGTGACTGTGGTTGGTGTACGTAGTAGGTTGATTCGACTTTTATCCATGGGGAAGAAGGGACTTACTTCACTTGAAAGTCAGGTTTTCATGCTTGTTATTGGAGAGAAAAACCCTGTGAGAGTCAGACTATTTTCAAACTAATGCTTGTTCGACTAGCAGTTTAAGTGCAAAACTTCATGGCGATTTTATCTTTAGAACACTATAGGCATTGAATGAGAGAAAAATGTGTTTATATATCATATATATCATGTAATGTATGTGTAAGCTCCTAAGTATACGGTCTCTTCTTAAACAAAAATAAAATAAAATAAATAAAATATTGTAGTTCAGTCGATTAAGTTTTGAATTTACTCCTTAATGATTAGTAATTCGAGTTTTTTTAGAATCATTAAAAATTTATTTAATTATTAATTTTAAAATTTTATAAAATTAATTAACATACATATAAATTCATATAATTTATGAATTATAAGGAGGAGTATTTATTTTTTTCTTTTGGATTTGAAGTTTGAACATAAAATCTTTGGAGTCCTCAGGCTGGCCCATTGGTCTCAAGAATCAAGACTTACAATTGGAAGTGGAAAGAGAGCAAAACCAGGTCCAACTGAACAGCGAGAGTGGGTTGGGTTCACATTCACTCTAAATCAAAAGGCAGCCACCCTCTATGAGCAGATCGCCGAGTTACCTCTCTAGCATAAAGCCTGGGCCCGATTTTTAATACTGTGGTCTTTGTAGTTTGTATTTAACACTGATTTTGTAAGTAATATAATTTTTACGTGATTTAATTTTAAATTCGATCTAAATAATAAGTCAGATCATGTAGTTTTAAGATTAATTCACTGAATCAAATTTAATAATTATATTAAATAGTTTTATGCAATCTAAATATTTTTTTGTTACATTTAAATTTTTTTATATGACTCGTAGCTTAGTGTTCAAGTAGTTCACATCTACATTGATATACTGATGAGATTTTTTTTTCTCATCGTTACCTCATATGGATTTAAATTTGAGATGATAACACAAGTAATCCTGCTTCTCAACACCCAAACCAAGCCGATAAGGGTAGCAGCAAGCGAGAACGGAGTTTTAATCCTTAACATCTTTATTATTTTAATTAAATTAAATATTTCTTGATTTATGTAAATTCAAGTTCAAAGGTTTTAAACCAAAATAACGTGTAAATTCTTTTAAACATTGGGACCAATAATGCCAACTTGGAAAGGTCATCCAAAGCTACATATACTGTTGGGATGTTTGCAAGCTAAGCACATAAAGTCCTTTGTTGTTTTTATCAATGACCGTGTGAGGCTAATTCTAACAACTTTCAATATATTTATAAAACCCACAAGAAGTGGGTGACAAGGAAAAGAAATACGCATGTATTTGGTAAAATTATTTTATTAATTAAAAATACATTATTTTTAATTTATAATTTGCAAATCAAGATTACTTACAAACATCTTAAAAATATTTATTTAAAAAACATTTTCTAAACAAGTTGTAACACAAAAACTAGCTATGTAACCCATGCTAGTAGTTTTATTTTTTATATAAAATTATTTATACAATTTTTTTCAATATATTTTGATAATTCAAAAAATATAACAAATTAAAAAGTTTAAACACACGTATAATTAAATAAACTAAGAATTATACGGGCTAATAAATGAATAAAAAATCATTAATGACATTTAAAAACAAAACTCTAAACACCAAGAGACAAGTATAAATTAAGATATTAAATTATAAAAAATAAAACATTAAATTGATTGAATAAAATAAAAAAAATATTTAAGCTTACACATGTTAAAAATATCATCTAAAAATAAATATTTTTTTATTTTTACAAACATAGTTTATCTATATAAAATAGAAAAACAAAACCATAGATAAACTAGAAAAAGCACTTCAAAATTAAACACATAAAAAAATTAATATTTTTTTAAAGAGACCCTGAACAAAATAAAAGATAAGAAGTTTTGTCTTTTTTGCTTTGTTTTTAGTTTTTAAACTGGTCACGTCATTTTATTTCCTTTCAATTGTATTCTTTAAAATTATATTTTCATAGCAACTATAGTTATCAAACATGGCTTGGAGGTTGACTCGGCCAAGAAGTCTGGTCTCGGGTTACAAAGGTTGACTCTGATAAACCAGAAAAAATTAATAAAAAAATATTTGAGGTTTTAATATTTTATATGATAAAAAAATTTAAAAAAATAATTCATGTGGACATAGGATGTACATGTTGTAAACAATTAACTTTAAAAGATTATCTCAAAAGGATTTTTTATCTCATGTTAAAATTTAAAAAATAGTATCTTACTCTTGTAAGTTGAAGTATTTTAATGAAAAATATTTTTTATCACATGTTGAAAAAATATGGTTTTTTCTTATGAATATAGAGTATATATACTAAAGTGTTTTAAATTCTACATTGAAAAAATAAAATATTATTCAAGTATTTATGTAATGAACTTTGAATTGAGTAGTAACCAACTGAAAAATACATAAAAAATGGTCTCTAGGTAGAAAAAAATATATTTGAAAAAAGAAAAGACTTTACCAAGTTTTTGCTAATTTATCCAAGTTCCAAGTTAACTCGGCAAGTTGACTGGTTTATTGTGGGCCAATTATAGACCTAAATCTTGAATAAAACAAACCAGGCAAAGGCCTTCAGGTCACCCAGAAATTTTTTTAAAAAAATATTTGATATTTTATTATTCTATATGAGAAGGTTAAGAAACAATCCATGTAAATATATGTTATATATTTTGTAAACAATTAAGTTTAACAGATTATTTTAAAAAGTTTTTTATCTCACATTAAAAAAATATAATTTTTTTTTCTTATGAACATAGAGTATATAAACTAAAAGATTTCAAATCTCACATTAAAAAATAAAACATTTTTCTTGAATATATACAATGAACTTTTAAATGAGTTAGTAACTAATTGAAAAATATGAAAAAGAAAGGCTTACAAGTAGAACAAAAAACACATGAAAAAAAAAAAAGATTTTTACCGGGTTTTTGTTAGGTCACCCGAGTTACAAGTTGACCTTACAAGTTAATAGGTTTACTCCAAGCCAATTGCAAGCCCTAATTTTGAACGAAGTAAACCTAACCAATGCTATTAAATCCTCTTACAGCAAGGCTCAATGCTGCTAGGTCCTGTTGGGCAGCAGGGTCATGTTGGACAGTAGGTTCCATTTTTATCAGGTCCTTCTGGCAATAGGGTCCACCGCTATTGGGTTTCTTTGCCAAGCAGAGTCCAATGTTGATGGGCCTTAGTAATTGGGCACAGGACCCAACAACATTGGGTACTATGAAGCAATAAGGCCTGATAATTTTGAGTCCTGTTAGGTAACATAACCTGCTATTATTGGGTCTATTGGAAGAGCTAAACCTAATGAACATGAGTTTAGCTGCGCAGCCATATCCTCTGATAATATTACTCAATATAATATAATATTATAATATTTATGAATTGTTTTGTAATAGATTTTATTGTTAAAAAATTCATTGATATAATACAAAAATATATAAAATATATGATGTGAATAAAAAATTTATGTAGAGCTCCATCAATTTTAATATGATAATATTATAATTATAATTTTTTTAAATATTTTTATTTTAAAGAATTCATTGTGATTATATGTGAAGCATGCATTAAGAATATACACATATAAAATTTTATGCCACTATTTAACTATTTTTTTAATATTAATAAAGTTTTTCAAAATATATAAATCATTCAGTCTAATCTAAAACAATAAAAAAAGATAACACGTTACAATTACCAAGATTTTTTTTTAAAAAAATATTACTTAATGAATTCTTCATTAAAGATAATATAATCAATTATATCATCAGGGGAGACAACTTTTCTCTTTCTTTTCTCTTTCTTATTTTTTTATTTTTTTTATTAAAATAGATTATACATATATTATATTTATCATCTTTGTTAATGTGCTAGCATTTTTAAAATGAAAAAACAAACATGTGACGATAAAGAATTTCAATGCAACCACAAATAAAAAATTATTATTACTTAATTTTTATACAATATAAAAAAATCTTATTAATTTATTTTTTTTATTGTATGAAAAACAATAAAATAAGAAAAAAGGAAAAAAAATTCAAGAAGAAAAAAATATTAATTTAAAGTAATAAAATAATAAAATAATAAGAATTTTTTAAATTTAAAAAAAAAACATTTTTAAAAAACTGTTGATTAGTTTTGCTCGGGGCAGGATCAAATGCCGTCTGATAGGTTCTACTGACAGCAAGATCCAACCCCATGTTATCTTAGTAGCAGCAGACCTAGTGATCCGACAATAATTTTTTTAAAGAAAAAAAGAGAAAAAAAACAATACCCTCCCCCGTAAGCACTACAATATATATGAATACAAACACTTTATGTCTAAAATATTATCCCCAATACAATAAATTTATATTTCCGACATGTTTTAAAATATACAATAAAGAAATTACTTAACTTACATGGTAATATACACTAATGCATACACTCTCATGGCAATGTACATTAATGCAAACACTCTTATATATATCATCAAGCCTGGCCCCGATTTTTAATACCGTGGTCTTTGTAGTTTGTACTGAACACTAGTTTTTTTCTTTCGTTTCTTTTCTTTTTAATATATGGTGAAGATATTGAAAATAAATATTGTGATTTATATTTGTACTGTGGCCCGATTCTTGATATACGGTGAAGATAAAGATTATTAATCTATCAAGATATAAATATGATATGATGGAATATATTATACTAAATAAATATAATTACATATTAAAATGAAAAAAATAGATAATAAGTAATCTAACATATTGTTTTTAAATTTTGATTCTGATCAAATATATTTAATAAAAATCTTACAAACAATTTTAAAAATAAAAATTTATAAATTATTGGATATATTAGGCTAATATTTAAGCTTTGATAATACGAAAATTCTATGTATTTATCTACAACAATACTATATCTTTCTTTTTGTGGTCTTTTTTTTATTTCATTTTTAATTTCTGTCTTAACATTTAGCTTTTTTAAATATACTATGTTATACTAAATAAATATAATTACATATTAAATTTGAAAAAACAAATATAATAACTAATCTAACATATTGGTTTTAAAGTTTTATTTTGATCATATATAGTTAATAAAAATCTATAGTTCAAAAACTTATAAATGATTATAAAAAATAGGAATGTTCAGGGTAATATTTTGGTCTTAATTTCATTCTCAAATATTTTTATTTTTTTGTAAAAATTATCTATACAAGTTTTTTAACCTATTTTGGTAGTTTAAAAAATATAACAAATTAAAAAGTTTATGCACCCATGTAATTAAATAAATTAAAAATTATGTATATTAATAATTCAACAAAAAATAATTAATGACATCTAAAAAAAAAACTTGAAAAACCGAGAGATAAATATAGATCAAGATATTAAATCTTAAAAGATAAAATATTAAATTGATTTTATAAAAAAAAAAAGGAATAACATGTAAGGCTACACATGTTAAGAATATTATCTAAAAATAAATATTTTTTTATTTTTACAAATATAATTTATCTATATAAAAGATAAAAATAAAACCATAGATAAACTAGAAAAAACATTCCAAAAATTAAACACATAACAAAAAAATCAAAAAAATTTAGAAGAATCCCCTAAAACAAATAAAAAAGAGGAGGTTTTGTTTATTTTTTTGGTTTTTAATTTTTTAACTAGTCACATCACTTTATTTCCTTTCAATTATATTCTTTAAAGATATATTTTCACATCAACAATAGTTATCAAACCTGGTCTGGGAGTTGACCTGGCCAAGGAGTTGAGTCTCAGCTTACATGAGTTGACTTATATCAATCAAAAAATTAAAAAATAAATATTTAGAATTTTAATATTTTATATAAAACAAATCCACGTGGATATAGACTATACATGTTGTAAACAATTGAGTTTAAAAGATTTTTTCAAAAGGTTTTTTATCCCATCTTAGAAAGATACAATCTTATTCTTCTAAGTTAAAGTATTTAAATCAAAACTTTTTTTTATCTCACATTAAAAAACACATAACTTTTTTCTTGTGAATATAAAATATATATATTAAAAGGTTTCAAATCCCATATTGAAAAAATAAAATATTATTCAAGTATTTATATAGTGAACTTTGAAATGAGTTAGTAACCAAATGAAAAAATATATATAAAAAAAGATCTCTAGATAGGAGAAAAAATACATTTGAAAAACAAAGACTCCATCAAGTTTTTGCCAGTTCATCTAAATTTTGGGTCTATTTCATTTAAAATCCAGGCATGTAATTGGCCCGAAGATAGGCTATGCATGTTAAAAAAATCATA
>NW_011499979.1:653555-654874 GCF_000495115.2 Populus euphratica
ATTTTAAAAGATATTTTCTCTCTTATTAAAAAAACATACTTTTTTTTATTGTGAATATAAAATATATATACTAAAAAATTTCAAATTTCATGTTGAAAAAATAAAATATTATTCTAGTATTTATATAATAAAGCTTGAAATGAATTATTAACCAATTGAAAGCTATGAAAAAAATAAATAAATAATATATATATATATATATATAAAAAATTTCAACTGGATCACTCTATTTATAAATTGACCGAGCAGGTCAATGAGTTTCCTCCAAGTTAATTGTACACTTGAATTTTAAATGAAACAGATCTATTAATTTCATTAAATTCTACAATAACAAAGCCCAACGCTGATGGATTTTATTAGACAACAAAGCTTAATTTTATTAGGTTCAACTGACACCAAGATTCACTGTTATTGAGTTTTCTGTCAAGCAAGCTCAATACTAAAGGGTCCTGCTGGCTAGGTATAGGACCCAACAACATTAAAGGGTTGTGGTCTGGCTGGACAAGACCCAACATTTATGAATTTTTTTAGGGGTAAAGTCCAAATGTCGTTTGAAGGGTTTTCCTAGCCACAAAATCCAACCCATGCTGTTCATGGCAGTATAACCAATAACCAAGTAATACTTTTTTATTAAAAAAAAAAAGTCTTTCATAAGTATTATAGTACTGTTCATAGTACAAATATACCAAAATATTATCCCCAGTACAATAAATTTATATTTTTTCCAACACATTTTAAAACATATAATAAAGAAGTTACTTAACTTACATGGTAACGTACATTAATGGCCGGCTCGAGCTCGGTAATGAAACTGTGGTTGCCAACAGCCATCAAGCTTGAAAGTATTATCCCTCTTATTTTCCGACGCCTAAAAATTGGCCGATAACTACTTTAATCAAGAACAAGGAGCAGTCTGTCTCAAGCAAGACGTGGTTCAAATTTGAGGAAAGAATCAATAGTGGTAAAGAGTTAGAATTACTGGCGATGAATGAAAAACAAGTAATTTTAATATATTATTCATGACTGATCAATCTATTCCTTATGCCAGTTACATAAATATTCCTTTCCATGAGTTCAAATCCTCTCTCTTAGCACTCTAATACTTGATGAACAGTGCAGAATTCGCAGACCTACCAAACCAGCTGTTGCTAGCTCCACAAAAGATCTCTGGTTAGCACTCCTTATTCTCTAACACAGGAAATTATTAGACTTACCGGAGCAATATCAATTAGGTATTGCACCCAACTCGCGAACATCTCCTCCATCTCTCTCTCTCAGACATGAGAGAGCTGTGTTTTACCTCTTTACCCAAGCTCTCT
>NW_011499979.1:655123-661026 GCF_000495115.2 Populus euphratica
TTGATTATTTTTTTAATTCTATTATTATAATTTAGATTGCAAGTTTAATTAATTAATAATTGAATTTTGTGATTTTTTTATTTGTTTTTTATTTGTTTTTTCCTAAGTTAGTTTAGTTTAATAACTTGAGTTATTAATTTTTTAAATTAATCCAATTTAATTAAAAATTTTTCTTTTTAATACTAGGAAAATCTCCTTTGTCGTTATTTTTTTTTAATTTTCTCTGCATGGAATTCCATGATCCTATTCTCAAGACTTAGTTCTTAAGTTTATATGGTTTAGCCACACGGATTCAAGCGATTGTTTTGTTGTTTTTTAAGTTGATTTATTTTCTCAAAAAAATATCAGCCTCTCAACATTCTTGCCTGTTAGGAATTGGATTTGTTAATTTATTTCACTTTATTTTTAATATAAGCATCGTTGGCTATAGAAGCTGCCAAGGATTGGTCTAAACCAATACAGTATATTTTCATTTTTTAAAAAAAAAAGTTGTTGTTTGACATGTAATCTCAACCGTGCTTGAAAAACAAATCATCAAAATTTATTAGATTTTTTATTCATCGTTGATTTTTTAGGTTAAAAACATATTAACAATTATTCTATGTTTTTTCTTACACTTTTTTAAAACAATTCAGATCCACGCGTCGCAAGGATAAGCATCCATGTTTTTCACATATCCAAGTCTCAGGCAAACCATATACACTCACTCACAATGAGTATATTGATTAAGTGTTTGTTTGTTATTGTATTTATGTTGTTTTTTTAAATAATTTTTTATTTTAAAATATATATTAATAATTTTTTATTTTTTTAAATAATAAAATATATTAATTTAAAATAAATAAATAAATTTAAAATTTAAAATATTTTTAAATATTTTTAAAATATAAAAAGGAATTTCGAGGCCATGTACGATCGTCCAATGGATTTGAAAAGGCTGTGAACGCTTGTGTGAGCTAATGCCACGTCATGAAACTATGCTAGTACGAGGGGCGGATGGGGAGATGAAGAGGATTGAGGAAGGTTTCCTCTGGCAATAAATGCGAGTACAATACATATAGAGTTCAAATTGTACTTCCCTTGGAATCGTGCTCTTGTAGCTAACCTTACCGACAAGTTTCAAGAATATATTAACATGCTTTAATTGCCAAATAAATTGATTGATTAATTCATGCATATAAACACTGGAAAATGACAAATATAGAAGTAATTATACCCAACACCAAGCATAAAAATATTATGATTATAATATTTATTACACCAGATATCGCAATGATTTTTAAAATTTTAAACAAAAAAATACCTAACTTTTTTTTTAAAATACATGATTTAAAGAATTATCATATAATATTACTAAAATTTTTAATTGATCAACAAAAGTTATATAATAAAAAACTGATTATATAAAAAAAAATATATTATAACCCCTCAATTATTATAATAATAATGTTTCTAGTATTTATACAAAATTCAAGAAACTAAATATAAAATGTCAAGACTAGATTTAACATAGTTTTTAAATAAGTCCGGTTATCCAATCTGGATTTTGATTAAGTTATTAAGTTTGTATCGGATTATTTAGGTTAATTTTATTTTTTTTAAATAAAATAATATTATTTTAATAGAAAAATAAAAATTAATAAATTATAATCAGGTTTTACCGGACAAATCGAGTCATTTCAATTTTTTTTATTTTTTAAAATCTGATGTAGTTCCAGCCTCAAGTCCACTTGTTAAGGTTTCAAAACTTTGAGACTGACGGCAGCTAGAATTACAGAAAGGGAGGTTAAGTTTCAGCTAGCCATGCATGAAGGCTGCGATATTCCATGCTTTCTTGGAAATTAGGTCTTAAAATAAGGAAATATTCTGATTTGATCGAGAGTAACATGCCCCCTTCTTTCTCAAATGGTGATGATGATTTTTTTTCTCCAACATGAATAATGAACTGCCAAAGTAACAGAAGAGTTGAATAGGCGACCCAGTATGAAAAATAACTACAAATTTCGCAGAAATTAAAAATCTACAGTGAGATTTTCCAGGAATCCATGGACATGCATGGCCACGGGTCCTGGTTGTGGAAGAATTTTCAGAGTTTTTCGAAGGTGTTACAATCATCTGCTCGAAAAAGATAAGTGTGACAATAAATATGTTGCACAATGTTTTCATTTTTTTTTCAAAAACTTCGCATTAATCATGCTTCAACTTTACAACCTCTTTGAAAACACAGCCTGGATTAATGGATTAGGAGTTGGTATATTTTAGTGTTTTATAAATTATTTAAGAAAAAAATGTTTTTTTATTTGCTTAGCTTATTTCTTTTTTGTATTTTGATAATATTTTATTGTATTAATATCAAAAATAAGTTTTAAAAAATAATATATAATAACAAACAGTTTTAAAAAACTCATAGAAATGTATGATTTTAGTCCATCCTTATGGTGAGGCCCGCATGAAAGGATTTAGAATACTGGTCAATGAGGAATTGTGTACTAATGTTAGTATTGTCTTCTCCTTATGCCATGATGAGACCTAATGTGGAAAGATTAGCTTGATGCATGATTATATATATATATGTTTCATGTAAAAATAGTATACTTGTAAATTTTGTCATTTTAATTATTTTTTTTAAAAAACAAGTTTTTTTTTATTTGGTATTTTTATCATTTTACACTTGATTTATTTATCACCATTTTTTCTTTTTATTTTTTTTGAAAAAAATACTATTTTCTATTTTTTACACTTTAAATATTTATCACTCAACACTTAAGCTATTTATATCATTTTTTTTGTTCTTATCTTTATTCTTTTATACTTTATTTTTAAATTATTATAAAAAGAAAGGAAATGATGTTTTAACATAGCAATTGCAATATTATTCCATTCTTTATTATGTTAAAAATTAGTTTGAGTTCTTACATATTTTTATTAACACAAATAATCTTTATAATGTTTTGTTATATAGTGTTGACTTTTTAATTTACAGTTATATTTTTTACTCGATGTCAAAAAACATAATAATAACACCTACATATTAATTCTTTTGAATTAAAAAAAAATTATTCAACTTGTAGCGAGACGAGTTAAATGCATACGTCAACAATTTGTTTTTTGTATTTATTTGCATAAATGATTTTCAAAATATTCAACTAAATACATGCATAGAATTTTTTTTATTTATAATTAGAATTTAAATAAAAAATATTTAAAAATTTTGCATATTTTTCTTCTAAAAATAATTATTCAATCTGTGGTGAAGCATAATTAAAATAACTAGTATTAAGTTTATATAAAAAAATTGTGTGTTCAATGATTGTGATATAGATAGCCATGAAAATTTATGGTATTCTAGTTTGTTGACCCGTTCTTTACAACTGGTGGAATTTAATTTTTTAAAAATATATAAAAAAATATTAAGAGTATGAAAAATATTTTAATGAAATTATTAAATCTAATCAAATGAGTTAATTTTTAAAAGCACTCAATTTTTTGTCATATACAGACTATATGGGTCTAATAACCATTTCAGGTCCAAACACCTTGATCTAACAACCATGTCAGCTCAGTCATCCTAGGGGTATTAATCAAGTCAGACCCAACATGTTTGTATAATAATAATAATAATAATTTTACTAACAATAATCATGTCTGATTTAAATTTAGTTGGATTTAATAACATGTCATCTTCATATTATTTAAATATGATAAATATATCTGATTTAAGTTTACTTAGGTGTGGCAATATGTCTTATTTACATCACTTGAATTTATCAAATATATCTGACACAAGTAATAATAATAACAATAATAAAAATAACAATCACGTCAGGCCTAAAATATTTAGATTTAACAATTATATTAGATTTAAAATATTTATACACAATAAATATATTTGATTTGACAAATAAAAAATAAAAAATATTATCATACAGTTTAGTTATTAAGTTATTAGTAAAAAAAAGTCAGAAATATCTCACAAAAAATTAAAATTAAAATTATTATTACCATTTATAATAGAAGTTTTTTTAATCTTTCTTCGCAACATTTAGTTTTTATTATAATATATAATACAATATAATGAAGGAGAAACATTTTAGGTATGGTCTAATCTTGGCATCGACAACATTTTAAAACCCAAGGAGGAAATTGTTTCGATATCCAGTGACAATTTTGTATCTTACATCAATATTCTGTTCGTCCAATGATTTGTGATGGAGTTATTATTGAATTTGTGAGGTATGAAAACTGCCATCTATTAATTTTTTCTAGCATAGGCTTCCAGGCTTGGCTCAAAGACCAGATATTTATTTAATTTTTAATTTACTTATTTTCAAATATATTTTATCTTGTGTGTGTATATATATATTAGTTTTTTAAAATAATTCTTAAGAATATAAATATATTAAAATTTTATTTTTTATTTATCAAATTAATATAAAAATAAACCTCTCAAAATAAATAATAAATTATTTTATAAAAAATAATAAGTTATAAAAATTAAAAAACAAATGAATTAGACTAAGTTAATTTTTTTATGAATTGAATAAGATTAATTAACAGAAGAGCAATTTTCAAAGAAATTAATTTTAAAAATGAAGAGGTGGGAATTGGGTGTTCATAAAAAACGAAAGATGCATTTGCAAAGAAATTATTATCTTGCGTTTCCATACATGTTAGATTTTAACTTTGGTGCAATATTTTATTTTACATATAATTATTTTAAATATTTATTTTACTATCAAATATATCAGGAGAAATGATATAGTTACTAAATAAATTATAATATAATTATATGATATTATATTATTAGCAATATTTTTTTATGATTACAAATCTTTTTTAACATGACTTTGATGAATTAAGAAATTATTATTCTATGATTTTTTTAGAAAAATATGCATTATAAAGTAAAAATAATTAATAAGAAATTAAATATATCTTTAATAAAATAATATTTTTGTTTATTTATTTATTTTAATTTTATTATTTAATATTAATTTATTTTAGAAATTATAAATTATAATTTTTTTAATTTTCTTTCTATTGCGTTATATATCAATCTCATGAATTTATTTATTTTTAATTAATTTCAGCCTTCAACATTAGATTTATTAGAAGTCAGACTTCGTAATTATTTTTTAATTTTTTTCTATGAAAATATATCAATCTCTTGAATTAGGTTATAAATTTAACAAGTTAAGTAGGGTTAACTAGATTATTTTTTTATTTTCATTTCTAATTAATTTTTTTCTCAATTTCATCATTCAACATTAAATTAGTTAGAAATTGAACTTTATATTATTTTTTTTAAGATTATCACGATCTCATGAATTGAGTTGTGGGTTTTGCAAATTGATCTGGGTTAACCCTGTTCATTATTTCCCTTCTTAATTGATTTTTTTTATTAGGCTTTATAATTTTTTTTCATTTGCTATTCATTTAGCAAGTTGACTAGATTCATTTTTTATTCTTTTTTAATTTTTTTTTTTTTTAATTTCATCTTCCAACAACTCAATTGTTTTTCAATATTAGGATATTTAGGAATTGAGTATCATGATTTTTTTAATTCTTTTTGTAGAGTTATCCCAATCTAATAAATTAAGTTTTTTTTTATCAATCTTAACTTTTAATATTGGATCTGTTAGAAATGAAGCTTTATAATTTTTTATTTGATTTTTATGAAGTTGCTTTGGTTTTATATCCTAAATTGCAGATTTAATAGGTTAATTCGGTTTGAAATAAGTTGTTAAATTTGATAATTTTTTAATTTTTTTATTATATCTTGTAATATTGAGTTGGTTGGAAATTTAGTTTTATATTTTTTTTATTTGTTTTATATAAAATTATTTTAATTCCTTGACTAGATTGCGGATACGATAGATTAACCCAAGTTGAGTCGTATAATG
>NW_011502595.1:0-7371 GCF_000495115.2 Populus euphratica
CACTAGAAAACATCCCCCCAAACTCTCTTCATAATAAAATTCAAATGCAACTCACATAGAATACGAAATCTGAATACTAAATCATTTCAAATTATTCATCCAGTCAACTACAACTCTAAAAAAGTTGCCCGATACCAATCATTTTGATGTGTATGTAGTAGGGCAATTTGGCAACACAAATAGAATGCAATTGCTACTAACTTGAGGTTCATTCAGCATTAGAGTTTATGGTAACCAAAAGTAGACCATAAAACATGTACACAACTACACTCAAAAGATGACAACCTCAACCTTATCATGAGACTAAACTACTTCCTGAAACTGAGACAGAGTATCTTCAATAAATTGAAAGCAAATGGTCTTATACCAATGCAGCGATACAAAAAAGTCAGCCTTGCAAGAAAACTTAACAGGCATTGAAGTCAGTCAAACTCAAATATAAGAAATTTATCAAAACACGATTTCGTCTCTATCCACTAGAATTTCCTTAATAGTTAAGACTGGACATTATAAATGGTAAGGAGACAAACATTGCTAACTAGAGAGAAATAGAGTTAATTACTGGAATAAAGAATGCCAGGACACAAAAATATGGAAAGATTAGCAGAAACATTCAAATCCATATCAATAATTTGTACAGGAAGATAGCTTGGGTGATTACAAACAAATCTCGCACAAAGAGCTCTGCAAGGAATTTGGAGGCCATAGTATGAAAAACAAACCTTTCTTCTTTGTGTGGTTGCAAAGACATGAGCCCCAGCCATATATAAAGAGGTGAAACCACAATTAGCAGGTCTGGAGCATACTTTCTCCTTGCAATGGGTAGAAATGCAAGGAAGAGTAAACCCAGGATGAAACAGAAGTTGAAATTGTTAAATCCATTCCTCAGATAAAATAAAGGGCCTTCAATCCCATATAAGTGGCTCTCACCACCTCCTAGGACATTATATACTATGAGATTAAAAACAGATGATGTCCACCGTTTGTAGTAGTAATAGTCAACAAGCACCGAGAGCACCTGGAAGAATAACATTCTTTAAAGTGTAACAATAACAAACATCAATAATCAAATCAAATCAACAACGCACTTACAAGAAGAACAAGCGAGGTGACTGCCCCAGCTAAAAATGTTTGTTTAAATCTTCTTTGCAGAGAGTAAATTGTAATCGGCAAGAAAGCCAAAATTGAGAACGGCCAGCCAAGAATTACTCCAACTGCTGCAACGGCAACAGCAAAAGCAGGTTTCCCAAGTAAAAATAATCCCGACGAAAGACTCATGGCATACATAGAAAACGAACTCGGCAAGAAACCTGCCAATCATATCCAACACAGCATAGATTGACAAAATGAACACATCAATATCCAAAAAATAAATAAAGAATAATAGAAACAAAAACACAAAATGCTCGCTTACTCGTGCTAGCAAAGAAACAACCACTGGTTAAACATAACATGGCGAGCGCATAGGAAGCAAGTCGTTTACCATACTTCCTTGAAAGTGCTACTACTAGCGTAGCATCAGCAATAACTGAGACGAAACCTAGAAAAAACCTTACTGCATAGAACACTCTCACCTGCACCGCGCATAAACAGAAAAAAGAAACTCTCTCCTTAACAAACCCTCGACAAAAACAGTGAATAATTGAAGTAGCAAAAAGTAAAAATAATATCTTACTTTGTCATCAGGAAACAACCAGGAAGCTGGTAATCCGACTAATTCATGGAAATTAATGTATAGATACGACCTCAGCGCAAACTGAGAACTGCAAAACCAACAACACTTTTAAAATAAAATTTTAATTAAGAAAAGAGATAAAATAATGATATTTCAATCACCTGTACTCCCAGGTTTGGAAACCAGAATTATAGAGCAGAAAATGAAGAGGCTCCCAATAATTGAAAACCTCATCACAATCATGAATGATATTTGATGTAGCACTCAAGTAGCGCAACATTCCTAAAGCAAGTAAGGGTAAGAACCATCCTATTGCTTTTTGTTCTTGCCCTTCCTCTGATCGCTTTCGTTTGTCTTCCTTTTCGTAAGGTTTTGATGGCGAGGAGGACGGTGATGGGAGATCAGACGCTACTCCACGTCTTTGCCGAGTTGGTAATGATAGCGCCATAGAGGAGGGGGCTTTTCCTTTTTCCGGCGTGGTGTGGGAGTGGAGATGAGTGCTTCTAGCTTCACTTTGGTGGCGTGATGTTAGAGTTTTTCTTTTCTTTTTGGTATAAATATAATATGGATTTCTTTTTCAGCTTTTACTTTTTGTTTGCTCCTCTTTCTTCTAGATTATTTTTACTGTTATTGGGCCCGCTTTATTTCTCTATTGCTCAAAATTCAGGCCAGCAAGAAGAGACCAAGGCCCGTGTTTAAGGCTGCTGTCGGCCCATTTTCAAGGCAAACCACCACCAAAAATGCACGGGAGGCCACCATAAGTTAATTTCTCTACCAAAAGTCATGTGTTGATTTGACCATAAAATAATTACCACGCGTTACCTTTTTAGTGTTTTTTTTTCATGGTTCGTCTATTTAAAAAAAAAAGATATTAAATTTTTATTTTTATTTTTATTGTTATTGTTTTAATTTATTAATGTTAAAAATAAAAAATATTATTTTAATTTATTTTTAATTAATTGTTTTTACTAAAAACATTTTAAGATATATTACTTAATTAATTTTTTTTACTAAAAACATTTTAAGATATATTACGAGGTAATTGCATTGATAATAATGGATATCTAACAATAAAAAAAATTATCGTATATAAAAAGAAAAATATAAAGATTAAATATAAGGTTTTGTGAACATAAAATACTAATTTGTATTGTTTTTAATTTTTTAAATAATAAAATAATCCCACCTTTGAACTAATTTTATAAAATCAACCCAAATCAAGGTATCGGCTATATTTAAACCAAACTTATTAATTAACCCATTGAACCGGATCATTCTTATATCTAAACTTTGAACACCAATATCAAATCATTGCAATTCAAGCATGAATAGTAACTTAACAAACTTTTCCCCATTTTTAAACGTAAGATAAATGTCATATGATGAACTATTGTAATTATGAAGTATTTTAATGACGAGTAGCATGGATTGGAAAAGGATAGTATAGTAGATGCACAAAGCTTCCTTTTCTTTTTTGAGAAATTACACAACGAATTTAGCTATTTTCTTTTGCATATTTTATTTTGGTTTCAAGAAAAGAAAAGGAAGAGAGAAAAGCATGAGAAAGAAATCAAGTGTGAGCCTAAAAAATAGAAAATAAAAAAATCGAGAGAGAAATTGGAAAGATATATATATATATATATATATATATAAAATTAGGATGAAAATATAAAACATCTATGAACATCAGTTAAATAATTTTTTTAAGAGTAATTTAGTTATTTTTTATGTTTTAAAAAATAAAAATTAAAAAAAAACTCCCAAACATATTTTAAGTAAGTTTTGTTTTTGAAGATAATTTAATCATTTAATCATATTATAAAATATAAAAAGATTCAACCATTTTCGATCAATAATAATTTGTAAATCTTATAAAATAACTATATTACCTCCATTGATTGATCCAATGTTTTTTTTGCTAAGATTGGTAAAAATATTATTGTACTGTTTTAATTCATAATATTTTGTATATACATTCACAATAAAACAAAATTTGTAAAGATGAAATAGAAAAGAAACTAAGTTTAATTACCAAACTGAAAATAAGTAAAGATTTCAAGGACTAAGAAAGGAAATAATTGGAATTACATACATAAAATATTTTAGTTTGTTGTATAACAATATAACCTACAATCGCTCTCTCTCTCTCTTTTTTTAATTGAAGGGCTCGAGCCTCAAGGGAGACTTCTTGCGAAGTCTTTTACAAAATGTAGGTTAGGATACGAGGAACTTTCACCATCTTCACCTATGTAGATCGAAGAAAACTTGTCCATTCTTTCTTTTCTTATCATGAGAAATGCTTTTCTGCTTTAACAAAAGTTGGATCAAGGATAGTAAATCAATGGAGATAATGGCATAATTGTACCCATACTCCCGACTTTATCACTTCCGACTTTCACTTTTCCATGTGCAAGAAGATTAATTTAAGCTCGACGGATCCAAAAGTAAGTTAGATTCTCAGATCAAGCACCATCACCAAAAATTCTTTATATCATCACTCGCAGTGTATCAAGGAATCAGGCAACAAATAGCCGAATAGAACATATTGCATTTAAAGCATATATATATTGTATTTTGCATTGAACCATAGCTCCTTGAGTGGCCAGAACATATACCACTGGCCTCAAAAGATATTCAAGTGCTGCAAAATTATAATACATGATCATACGATGGGCAACATTGCCCGCTGGCATTAAGTAATATATATATTGGGCAAAATCCATCTGTAGAAGGAAGGAAACGAAAAGAAAACAGCCCGGAACAACCTACTGCGTTTTCTAACCAGTGTTCTGCATGCCGGCAGCAATACCCTTCATGGTCAAGATGAGAGTGTCCTCCAAACCAGGTGCATAGTCACTAGTAGGGTTCAGTTTCACCAATTCATCAGCTGGTTTGCTTGACTCCATTATTTCCTTTGATAGGTGTGGTCGTGGTGTAACGTTGTAGTTTGGATCACGGATCCGTTTCAGGGTGTAAGCCTGGCAAACATTGAGGGTTGTGATGTATGAATCACGCAGCCGCAGTCTTTGTTTCAAGTATGGGTCTCCTTCAAGAAGATCCTTGTGTCCAGCAATCTGAAAAGAAGATGAAAGCATTAGGCTTTTCTACTGCTTTAAATTGACAACTGCTAGTATCTATTCAGGACAAATTTGTGATTGGGTGCAGGACAAATACAGGGGATGTTAATTCTGGTGCGCATTGAGTTCTGGTAGAGATTGATTCAACATTCTACTTTGTATTAGAATAAAGGAATGATTGAAAGGCTCAGTGAACAAACAAATTTGAATGAGATATTAGAAAAATACAGAAAAGGATGGCAAGATGTCCGGTGTTCATCTTTTCTAAATATTCCTTTTAATTTGTCACACACACTGAAAAGATTAAGAAGAAATTTATCCTGGTGACTGACCTGAAGAAGGAGGCTCTTGGTTTCCTTATAGTTGGCCCTCAACTTCTCACCAAATGGCCATAGCTCCTTGGAAACAAGGAGTTTGTCATTCAAGGCAGCTATTCCAGGGTCTCCCTTGGCGAACACCATTTCAACCAAATCAATGGTGACCCTGAAGAAAGGCCATTCATTGTACATCTCTTGCAGCATGTGGAGATTTCTAATGTCCTTCTGAATGACATGTTTAAATGCTGCTCCAAATCCTAGCCATACTGGAAGGTGGAATCTTGTTTGTGTCCAGGCAAAGATCCATGGTATTGCACGTAGAGATTCAATGCCCCCACTAGGTTTTCGCTTAGACGGACGACTTCCAATGTTCATCCTCCCATACTCCAACTCTGGTGTGGCCTACAATCATAACAAAAATAAGCATTATTTATATAGTCTTCAACAACTCAAATGACATTATTAACAACATGGTACATGTTTTACTTACAAGACGGAAATACTCGACAAATCTTGGTTCTTTGAAAACTATAGAACGATACTCCTCTGTAGCAACAACTGCCATTTCATCCATCAGGGCTCGCCATTCTGGTTTTGGTGAGACTGGGGGGTGCATACCATGCTCAAGAGTGGCAGCTGCAAAACGCTGAAGCGTTCTAAAGCACAAGTGCTCCTCTCCAAAAGATTGCTCAATAACTTCACCTTGAACAGTGACACGAAGTGAACCGTGAATGGTGTCCGGTGGCTGAGATAATATAGCAAGATGAGTAGGACCACCTCCTCTTCCAACAGTCCCACCTCGGCCATGGAACATTGTTAGCTTCACACCATATTGCTTAGCTACCTTTATAAGTTCCTCTTGAGCCTTGTACAATTGCCAGGCTGCAGAGAATCTTCCTGCATCTTTACCAGAATCAGAATATCCAATCATGACCTCTTGTTTTCCATTGATATGATCTCTGTACCACTCTATTGAGAAAAGCCGAGACAAAGCAGCAGGGGCGGCTTCTAGATCTGCAAGCTTCTCAAACAGCGGAACAACTCTTAATGGTTGTTTTACATGGCATTCTCGTTGCAGGAGCTCAACAGCAAGCACATCTGATGCTGCAGTTGCCATTGAGATGATATATGCTCCAAAACCATCAGCTGGCAGTTCAGCTATGACATGAAAAGTGTCCAAAACATCAGCAATTTCTTCAGTTTTGGGAAGATCAGGACCAAACAATGGGCGCTTGCCACTAAGTTCGGATAAAAGCCATTGCTGCCTTTGTTCTTCTGACCACTCTCGGTAGGAACCAATTTCCAAGTGCTTGGTAATGGCATCTATGACATCCGTGTGACGATCTGACTCTTGTCTAATATCAAGTCTCACCAATGAAAGTCCAAAGGTGGAGACTTGCCTCAAGAAATCAAGGAGGCTTCCATCAGCAATTGGTCGGTCACCACAAGAGCACAGTGATCTATAACAGAGCTCCAAAGGTTCCAAGAACTACATAAAATTAAGAACCCAATAAGTGCTGTGTTGTTTACATATATAACTACACACAACAAATCCTCAATCCCTTCATGATTGGATTCAGTTAATGGATTCTACATTCATGACCACTATGCATGCAAACAACCAATTTATGGTTCCTGGTATGCCTTGATAATGCACTACAGGATACTCTGACAACACAATCAGTCAACATCATATCAAACTAAAATAAAATGCTCCCTTATCATTTGAAGACAGGTTTGGCTCTTAATAGGCAAGCTGACCATGCAAGGTTTTTATTGATTTTGACCAAAAGTCCAGCTTGGAGAGAATTTCAATAAGTAAGAGATTGAGGTTGGGCACTATGATTAGGTTCTCATAGTCTTCAGTTGTGTGCAACAGATAGACCAGAATACTACACAGAAACCAAAATGTAAACAGGGATGACTACATGATTATACACTTGCAATTAAAAGGATTAAAGAAAGGAAACCAAAGATATGATACCTGCTCAACATTTGTGAAAGTTGCTTCCTCTGGAATTTCAGAGATCCCATGAGATAGCAATTGACGAGAGCGTTCACGTGTCTGATACAGCCTATCCCTCAGTTCGCCAAGAATCACACGATAGGGTTCATTTGGAGGAATCTGTTTCCAAAACTCTGCAGCAAGAATGATGTGAATGATTATGGAATCAATAATATAGCTAATTTATGGTAAAAGACTGCTGTGGAATAAGAATCAAAATTACAGAAATAAGAGAAAGTTCCATTTGATAAATACAAAAGTATGCTTAAGAATTTTAGTAGGATTCCCTTCATTGAG
>NW_011502595.1:11493-18551 GCF_000495115.2 Populus euphratica
AATATTAATATTAGATGATATATGTTGATAGACATATAAAAATGTTCTAAAATTTAGTTGATTGTGATGAAAATAGCTAAGGAGATAACATCAATATATATTGATAGAATATTCTGAAACTTAGTTTATTATATTGACGGGTGCTTAGAAAACGATATTAATATTAGATGATATATGTTGATAGACATATAAAAATGTTCTAAAATTTGGTTTGTTGTGTCGACAATAGCTAAGGAGATAACATCAATATAAATCGATATATATATTGATATAATGTTCTGAAATTTACTTTACCGTATTGATGGTAGCTAAGTAAATGATATTAATATTAACTGATATATATTGGCAGACATGTAAAAATATTTTGAGACTTAGTTTACCGTGTTGACGGTAACTAAGAAAATAATATCAATATATATTGAGAAACATGTAAAATGTTCTAAAACTTAGTTTACTGTTTTGACGGTAGCTAAGGAAACGATATTAATATTAAGTGATATATTAACATACATGTAAAATATTTTGATACTTAGTTAACCATGTTGATAATGACTAAAAAGATGAATTATAATTATTTAATGAATTACATAGATGATGTTTATAACAGTAAAAATGATATTTAGTCATTTTTACATATGGTGACTAAGGAGATGAATTATAATTATTTAGTGAATTATGTAAATGATGATTATAATGACGAATAAGATTTTTTTGTTATTTTTACATATAATAACTGAATAAATAAATTAAAATTATCTAGTAAATTATATAAATGATAGTTATAGTAGTGAATAAGATATTTAGTCACATTTACGAATGTTGATTAAAGAAATTGATACAAATCTTGGTTGCAATAATTTAGCAGTGATTGATTGATTTGAAGTATATATATGATTTAATAAATTTTTAATATAATGGTGAAAATTTAGAATCATTACAATTATTTAGTAGATTGTGTTAATTTTGAAAATACAACTATAAAATAATAACTTAATATCTAATTTTACTTTTAAAATACTATATTATTTGCAAGTCTATCTCATTCCATAAAATATACTGATTTTAGTTATTACCTTTTATTTTGCAAGGTATATAAACTATGCAATTTCATTATTATGTCATTGTAATAATTTCCTTTTAGATATGCTTAATTATGTAACCTTACCTAAATATTGTAAATCAAACTCTTTTGTGTTAAATTCCTCCATGCATCGATCAGGACAATTTTATAGTATAATAATAATAGAAAGACAAGGATCAACATAATTAACTATGAATGAATTATGAGAGATTTTAATGAATTAATAAATGAATTGATGTTATGCATAAGATATCTATATAATGATTATGGGAATGAGTTTTTACATGATATGATAAGAGAAGATATCATATAAAGAGAATTTGAAGAAACTTTGTTAAATCTTATAAATCTTTGCTTTGGATTTTTTTTTCAATGTTAGATTAGCGAGGAATTTAACTTCAATTTTTTTTTTTGAAAATTATTTTTTATATATAAATCATCATTATCACCTTTTCTCTTTAGATCTAATATATTTTTTATTTTTTTATTATTATATAATTAAATTAAATATCTTATTATTTTTTATTATATAATTAAATTATCATATTATCACCTTTTCTCTGTATATTTTTTTTATTTTATATATTTTTTTAAACACCCTAGTAGTGATTGAACACCTTTCTTAAGTCGATAAAATAGGCGGGCTTTTTTTTAAATTTTTTTTTTATATGAATCATCATTATCACCTTTTCTCTGTAGATCTAATATATTTATTATTTTTTATTATTATATAATTAAATTAAATATCTTATTATTTTTTATTATATAATTAAATTATCATATTATCACCTTTTCTCTGTATATATTTTTTTATTTTTTTAAACACCCTAGTAGTGATTGAACACCTTTCTTAAGTCGATAAAATCGGCGGGCTACTTATTCTTATATAGTAGATTCTATATAATATTATGTGATATGGCATTGGATTCACAATTATGATCTGGGATTGTACCATTTAATTAATATGAAAATTAATATTAATGAATTATGTAATACCAATCAAAGATGGACACATCATATAGCACAAACTTTAGTAAAAAGGAAGAGTGAATAATATCCCTAGTATTATTTAAAGGAATCCCTTCTGTGCTAATTTAAATGGGGTTTTAGGTCAAATTATTTGTTCTTGTGCCATGCAACTACATAACATAAACTGTCTAAAAATCATACTGCTTAACCTTATAAAGTTGAATTTAATTTCAAATTCTCTTTGCATAAATTAATATTCAAAGACAGACATTTACACGTGCGATAAGAAATATGCATATGATAATAAAAATATTATTTCCCTCTCAAATCTCTTCCAAGAAAACTTTTCGAGACTATGGGCTAATACCAAAGGCAGCATGAACCCTTGCGCAGTAGAAAGGTCAATTGTGATATACTTACTATTGCATGTTTTATACTCGTACAAAGATTCTGACCTGTCTATATCGAGAATATTGAACATTTTAATATTAAAATACTAATATGGTGATTGAGGAAATAATTTCATTTCTTCTTCCTCTTTTTGAAAAAGTTCCTTTATTTACTTGGTGAGGGTAAATTTTATTGACTCGGACACTATTTATTTTTACAGTGGAAAAGTGTTTTTATAAAAAAGTAATTTTTTTATTTTAAATTTTTATATATATATATATTTAGATCATTTAGATATATTGATGTAAAAAAATTAAAAAAATAATATTTCTATATATTTCTAAGTAAAAAATACTTTAAAAAATAACAACTATTACAAATTAAATAAACTTATGTAGAAATGCGATCTTAAGAAAATTATCCAAAACATATTTAATATCAATTAATATGTAATCTAGTTTAAGGATACTATTAATATCAAATGAAAAATATAAATTATTTTAATTAGATATAGATACACTATATCATGTGTTTGGTATTATGGTAGCTGTTGTGGTTGTGATTTGAAAAAAATATTTTTATAAAAAGTACTTTTAGTTGAGGTTGGTTTTGAAAAATATATGTTTGGTTAAAAGTATTGTTGAAATTAAAATTGAACAAAAAGTAATTTAATATATTTGGTTAATAATGTTTTTCAAATTAAGGTATAAAATAACAAAAAAAAAGATATATTAATACTGATAGTTTTTAATTAAAATATTATAGATTTAACTATTGTTATTTTTTCATGAGATAAACAATAGATACAATATTTTTTATTGTTTCATTTAACTATTTGCAATTCTATCACGTATGAAATCCATTTGACAAGGACTATAGTTTTTATGGCTTCCTAAGCATGCAACATTGGGTAAAATATCATCACATCAAGTTAAATATCATCAAGAACAAAATTGAGATTGCGATTAAGTTCTTCAAATGCTACATTATCATGTGATCTCCTTTTAATATAATTATGTAGTGTTATTGAATAACGTTAAATACTAGTTTTTAAATAAAACACAATATCTAAGAAAAAATTTTGAATTTTTTTATTTTACTAAGTCAGACCCGATCTAATGCATTTAGATTTCGAGCAGACCCATGAATAGTGAAGATATTCTTCATTGTTTACACACAACGTGAACAATGGAGAATGTAGAAGACAAAAGAGAAGGAAAAAAAGAATAGTATTGGCTGACGATAGAATCGATGAAGGCTGGTGGTGAGCTACTCTCCATTGTTCACTTGTAGAACAATGGTGAATGCAGAAGATGAAGGAGAAGGAAAAGAATGGAGAATGCAGAAGATGAAGAAGAAGGAAAAGAAAAGGAAAAAAAAAAGAGCAGTGGCTAACAATGAAAACGATAAAGGTTGGTGGTGAGCCACTCTCTACTGTTCACATGCAACGTGACTCTTCGCTGTTTATTTGCATGACAATAATGAAGAATGTAGACGACAAAGGAGAAGGAGAAGGGAAAGAGAAAAAAGCAGCGGCTAGCAGTAAAAATGGCGGAGGCTGGTGGTGAAAAAGAGCTGCTCTCCACTGATGGACAGTGATGATTTTTTTTACACTGTTTTGCTTTTCTCCTTCTATCTATCTACAAAAATAAAACAAAGAAGAAACTTAGCAAAAACAACTTGAAATAGCTTCTCAAGAAATTGAATTTTGAACTCATTTAATGGTGGGGTCCATGCATGAAAACTGTGTTTTGTTTTGTAACCAAATAAGATAAAATCATGGTTAAATAAAAACATTGTCGCAAATGCATAGCCAAACGAACTCTTAGTAAATAAGAAATTGTGTTTAAAATAGAGTTTTGGCTATTTAAAATAAAATAGTGTATTTTTAAATTTAAATAAGAAAGAGAGAGAAAATACATGGTAATAGATTATTAGAATTGTGTATATAAAGAAAATATTTTTAAGGTATTAGATCTATAAAAAAGATGTTGAGAAAACTTTTCCTTTTATTTTTCTCTTATCAAAAACCTATATATTTTTGTTTCTTTCTTACACATGTTTTTAAGAAAGTTATATTTATAAATTGTTTTGTTCTTGTCAGTATTTATTTGGTAAGTGAGTGTGAGGGTTTGAGAAATAATATTAGAATCAAACTCTAAACATTAGATAACACATAATAAATTAATTTAATACTAAATAATTTATTATTGCCCCAATTTATATTTTCAGAATCATATTATGTAAACAAACATTCTTGAACTATTATATTTGGACAAATGTTGCTCCTTAGAAAATATAATTTAAGATGTTTATGAGAATTCAATCTATTATAAAAAATTTATTTCAAAAAATTGTTTAGGTTAGAAAGCTTTTTTTTTTTTTGTATTTCTAAATATTAAACATCACAATGTAGTAAAAATAAAAAACAAGTTAAAAGGTACCCATTTTGGGATTCTCTAATGAAATCATATGAATTTAATTGGATAATTTTAATGTAATTATTGAAGTCTCTAATAAATTTAAGATTTAATCAATGTGATTTTTTTTATTAGAAACTTATTAGGAGACTATATGTGTTATATAAGGGTATGGTGATCAATTTTTCATATGGAGTGGAAGTTAGGCCATTTAAAAAAAAAAATTATGAGACATCTTATCTTCAGGACACTTAACCTTCACCATATTAAAATAACTTTCAAATGTAAAGAAATTATTTTAAAGGAATCTCCATCTTTATAAATACTTTGAGATTCTTTTTGAAAACTATGCTTAACACTTCCTAAGGTCCCTTTTAAGTGTTTTCTTTCAAGTACTTTAATTCATAATCAATTTATATCAACAACAAATATATTATGAAGTCCATCAATATTAAATTTTTTTAATTAAAAATATTATACGAACAACGTTTAGCTTTTGAGATCAAAAGAGTATTTGGAAGCATCGTCCAACCTTGCTTTTTAAAAATTTTAGATTTTTTGTTTTAAATTATTTTTTTAATTTTTTTAGATTGTTTTAATATACTAATGTGAAGAATAAATTTTAAAAAATAAAAATATATATTATTTTAATATATTTCTAAATAAAAAATATTTTATAAAATAATTTTAACAACTAAATCTCATTTAGAAATGCATGTTATGCAATCTCATTCCTAAATGAAATGAAGCATAAAACTATGTTTAAGTTGAGGGTTTCAAGAGGAAATGAAGGGGGAGGGTAAAGTTGTAACCCCAAACTTTATTTGATAAACATTTTTAAAGAAGGGTAGGGGTAAAAAAGGAAGGTTATCTATGGAAACCCCAAACTCTCGTGAAGTACCCTAAAATCCTCAACAACACATGTTAAGGTTTTAAATTTTATTACATGATTTTTATTTTATTAGATTTTGTATTATTTCAAGAATATCACATTCGTTCAGACTAATACATCCATTCCTAATTAATTACTTATTTATAGTTTCTTGTACTCATGAACTTTATATGGCCTTTTTATTATATTTATGCACATAATAGAACGTCAGAAACAAAAATAAAATAATGTTTTCAATAAAAAAAGAAGAAGGTGTTTTGCGTCACACCTCGACATGAACATCCTGCCTTAGAAAAAAAACATTTAGGATATTTTTTTCATCCATTAAAAATATAAAAATATTAAAAATCAAAAAATCAAATTTCTTTAAAAACCAGATATAATGATGGCATTTCGCGTGTTTCGAAAGCTATGGGGCCCCCGCTCTCTCTCTCTCAAGGATTTCTATTTTTTGCGCTAAATTTATTATACTTATTTTTCGTCCATGACGACATTGTAGCCTATTGATACGTGGCCACGACAACTTAGTACTTCGTCGTGATACAGAGTACTACTTATCAGCTTCTGGATGCAAGAAGAAATCCTCAACCAAAAATTAAATTACACAGTAATCCTGTCTGGGCCCCACGATTGAAAATACGTGCATAAATTCCCTGTGCTTTGACAAAATGAGTGGGCATGGCTCATTAGGTTGACGTTTATTTCTGATATACAACTAAAAATTAAGCATAAAATATTTGATTAATATAATTTTTATTTAAAATATTTTTATAGAAAAATAAAACTATTTGATTCTTTTCTTGACTTTATGTAATGATTTTATTTATTTATTAAATCTAGTCAAGATTTGTGATTTGTAAAAACATGAATTTTTAAGATTTTTATATTTTTAAAAATTATTTTTGATTTATTTTTAAAATGTTATTAAATAACTTATATAAAATATTTAGATTTAATTAAGCAGAATTTTATTCTTTGTAGATTGCAAGCTGCAAAAGTTTTAACAACTTTTGAGAAATATGTTATTTATTTTAATATTTTATGTAAAATAAATAAAAGTAACATTCGGTAAGATATGGTAAGATATGATTGATTAAAAATATTTGTTTATACAATGGCCACTTGGTTTTTTTTTTTTTTGGTACTAGGAATATGCCAATTGAGGGGGCTTATCTTATCATGCATTGAAAAGCATAATCAGGAGGGCGTAACGTGTGCTTCAAATTCTACACCTAATACTTTGGAAGAAGGTTGTTTTGAAAAAAACAGTTATAATAATGTACCGTAGAGCAAGTTACGGATTGGG
>NW_011502632.1:0-1601 GCF_000495115.2 Populus euphratica
AAAAAAAAAATCAAGTGTGACCTGGTTGACTCGGCAAAACCCGGTTTAACTATTATTTTTTTTTATTAAAATGACGTCGTTTTAATTTAAAAAAATTGATCCAGGTAATCCAGTAATTTAGTCAAAATCTAAAACTAGAACCTTGAACCTGGCTTGATCTAAAAAAATATGGTTTTAAAAATTTAATTCTTAAACATGTATATCAAGGTTCAAAGAAAAAGTATACAATTATGTAGAGTCACCAGAGTTTCAAGTTAATTAGGATTCCGTTTCACTATCTTACCGATGGTTCCCTAATGACACATTGTAAAACCATAAATCTAAGAATATACTGAAAATATGAATAATTAAACACATAATTACAAGAAAAATGTAAGAAAAAAAGTGATAGTCTTATTACCTTTAATTTTTAGTCATGAAAACACAGCACCAGCATCATGTGCTACTGTTGTTAAAAATCTATTAAAACATGCATTTATCTATCTGGAAAAAATATACGAAACAACTATTAGATTGAAAATAAAGAAGAAAAAAAAAAAAACATCTGCACAAGTAGGAACTTTATATTTATCGCTTAATTAAAAGTTAAATAGATCCTTTACTTGCTAACCCAAATCTATAAGCAAGTTTCGGATTATAGTTGTCAACCTAGTCCAGAATCTAATCTAAAAAGGTCTAAGTCGCTTGGTTTTTTAATCAATTCTGGATAAATATATATAATGCCTTGTTTCGTAATTGCAATATAACAATGTTATTTCACTATTTTGTTTTCCAAACTGTATTATTTTACTTATTATTTTTTAAAAAACCGTACTAATAAGCAAAGATATCTGTAGTTGCCATGGAACAAAAGCAACATTTCCCTTGCTTTCGTTTGGACATTAGCTTTTTATTTCGTTAATATTTGTTTTTAAAAAAATTATTTTTTAAATTTTTTTATATTTATTTGTTATTAAAAAAATTGATTAATGAAAAATATTTTTTAATCAATAAAAAATACTTTCTAATCAGCGAAAAACATTTTTCAATTAAAAATAAATTAACTTGGTTTTTAGAAAGTATTTTTCTTTTTTACTGTGTTTGTTTTCCGAAAAATGGTTTCTGAAAAATCACTTTTCAAACTTTCTTGTGTTTATTTATCGTTAGAAAAGTTGATCAACGAAAAATACTTTCTAGTCAAAGAAAAATTTAGCTTAATTTTCAGGAAAGTATTTTCCTAAAAAATTTGAGCGGAAAACACTTTCTGGAAGTTGTGAAAAATTTAGAAATGTCATTATTTGCTGATTATATCAAATTTAATCCTTAAACTTTTGATTGCTATATATATTTTGTTTTGAATATTTATTTTTTGATTTCATCTCTTAAAATTTAATTTTTATATTAACTTTATTCCTTATTTTTATAATTGCTATTTGCTTTTTCCTTATCTTTTTTTATTGAAATTTTTTTATTTATCAAATTTAGTTCTTATTCTTTTGATTATTATTTATTTTATTTGAAATAATTTATGAAATGTTGATTATTATTATTATAATTTCTTCATCTTTTATTTTTTTAATTTTTTTAGATTTGATCTCTATTATTTTGATTATTATTTATTT
>NW_011502632.1:2042-18185 GCF_000495115.2 Populus euphratica
TCAAAAGCTCCAAAAAAAAAAAAAACCATCCAGATGCTCATCTCCTATATTTATCACATCGCCATAATCTCCAAAAACAGAGAAATTGTTGCAAGAAGAATATCGCATGTTGGTTGTCATGGATAGATCATATAGCAAAAAAAAGAAAAAAAAAAAAAAACGAGGCCATCTTGCTATATATTCCCTTGCCTCGCATGAGGCTTACTCCAGCTCGCTGCCAATGTATGATAATTGCATCTAGCTGTCTAAACTCTAGCACTCCTTTTACAGGGAAAAGAAACGCGTAGAGAGATTAGAAAAGTAGGGCATGGTTATAAGACTTTACAAACTGTTCTTCATCATGATGTGAATTAGACTTTCTATTTTTTAGTAAAGAACCCGAGACTCGGAATCAAATATCCACTTGAAGCCGTAGGTCCATATCATTGTTAATCCCAGCCAAAAAAAAAAACAGGAGGAAGAAAAGAGATGATGAAACGCATGAGCAGTGAGTGCCATCTGCATTTAGAGAGGGAAACAGAGAGAGTATATGTTACCACTTTCTAAAAAGCATAAAGCAGAAGAAAATGGGGGTGCATTAATCTGGAGAAGAGAGGAAAGGTGGCAAAACACCAACATGGCTATGCAAAATATAAAGGGCAACGCCCATGTGGGTGGGTCTAGGTCGGGCCTGCATATCCAAATTATATTTATTTATTTATTTTAGGTAATGATATGTTGTTTTCCTTTTTTTAAAAAAAAAAAAAACAAGCAATACATTGCTAACTAACTAAAATTCATTAACATGACCGTTTTAATTAATGAAATTTCGACAACCAATAATTTTCTCTATTTTTTATTGTTTTTATATTACTTTCTCTCTCCTCTCTCTAACATAGAATTGGAAATGAATAAAATAAAGTTTGGGCAAAAGTGAAAATTATTATGAATTTGGATGAAGTTATATATTTTCTCCATAATTTACTTTTTAATCTATTATTTTTTTATTTATAATTTTTTTACAATTTAAATCTAATTCCAACGAAATATGCCAAAAAATAATTAAATTGAATGAAAAAATAGTTAGAAAACAGAAAAAAAATAGTTAAGGTGCTTTGATTTTCATTTAGCATAACTAAAAGATTTGGAAAATAATTAATGTTTTCCAAATCTACCCATTATCTGTTTGGCCATATATATATATATATATATAAAACATCGTAGATGCATCAAATTTATGTTTCTATAGTCATTCAACGAAGGTTGTTTGTTATTCTTGCCAATTGTTTGGAGATATAAATTACAAGGCTACGTGAGAGTATGGTCTTCAAGCATTTCATTTGTTGTTTGCATGGGGTTGGTAACAACTGCTATTCGATACGGCTTCAAGATGCTTTATTGATTTTAAAAGGTTGTTGATTCCTAGTTGCATAATTTAGAGAAAAGAAAGCTTGAATGTTGTAGTGGGGGAACTCCTTACTTTCTCGTGTAAAATGACTTATGATCATACTTGTCATGACCCGAATCCGAGATCCATGACCGGCAATGCAGGAGCAGTGTCGAAAGGACACCCTACCTACGATTCTGCATACCTAGCTGGTGAGAGAGGTATCAGCCTATGGCGACTGATCATCCTTTTTTAGTGTCATCTGGTCACCTTCTAGTATCATCTGATCTCTAACATGTACTCTACTATGTTATGATGATATGTTTAGTATGAATATGTATATGTATATCAAGATAAATCATCTTACAAACTATTAATATGAAAAATATCTCAAATGTATATTAAATATTATTCCCTCACTGAGTTGGTTGAATTCACCCCTCATTCTTAATATTATTTCAGGTTCTTAGTTTCTGATAGCAGTTGGACTTTGTTGACTTTGTTGAGTGTTCCTGCTTCTTTAGTTTTGGGTTGGTATGCCTTGCTTATTGTTCAAGGTTGTTTGATTCGATGTCTTAGACGCTCCACTATTACTCTGTTTTAATTAAGTTTGGATTTTGACAATGTAATAAGTATTATAAATTATTATTTTTGCTTTAATTACTGATGAAGAGTTTTGAAATATCCTTTGGTTTCATCAGTTTTGAGTAATATAATATTTTTGAAGATTATGAAATGCTGCGTATTTTTGAATAACTTGTTCCTTTGATGTGTCTATTTTAAGGCTTAGCGTAGGTGGGGTGTCCTTTCACCCCTGCTCCTGCGTTGCCGGTCATGGACCCGGGATTCGAGTAGTGAAAAAGGTGGTATCAGAGCCCGGTTTTATTAAAACCTCGTAATCTATTTGTTTTTGTTAAAGCTCTCGTAATATGTGGAGCTTAAGATCTATCTGTCTTAATGTCATTCCTCTTATAATTCTTCAATCTAGTGTTTGGTGTGTCGTCCTTAAAACTCCTTATAGTTATGTTGATACATATTAAACATGTAGTTAATACCAATTATGTCAATAATGATCAAGAGGACATTCCTATAGCTTGGGAAGGAGAGGCGCAAAACGAGGGTTAAAACCCCTTCACCGCAACCAATGAAAGTAGAAGTTCAGGAAGAGGTTGAATTTAAGGGAGACTATGGTCTGGATGTTGGTAAGAATAAGGAGCGGGAATCCCAAGATAAGGTGTCTTATACTAATAGTGCTTTGGATAAGATTGGACAGGCCATGCAGACCTTGGCTGACCTTTTAGCTAAGAGAGAGTAGGAGAAGGATAAGAATGCATCTTCGACTTCCCATATTATGCATGGGGTGAAAGTGCAATTATCAGAGTTCCATAAGTTGACACCTCCTACCTTTAAGGTTGTTGATAATACTGAGGACCCACAACAGTTTTTAGATGCAATGTGGCGTAGGTGTGAGGCAATGGGGTGCACGGATCATCATGTAGTGACTTTAGCATCTTTCAGGCTAGAAGGAGAGGTGGCTATGAACTAGTATGAGTCTAAGAGGGGTGAAAGGGCAGCTAGTTCGCCACCGATGGCGTGGAAGGAATTTTCTGAGATTTTTTGAAGCGTTTTCTACCTGAAAATGTAAGGGAAGCTAGATCATATGAGTTTAAGAAGTTGGATCAGGGTGACTTGACTGTGACAGTATAAAGTGGAATTCACGTGGTTGTCCAGATTTGCTAGGTATTTGGTACCGATTGAGGAGAGGAAGATCAAGAGGTTTGTTTAGGGTCTTAATAACTACCTATTCAAAGCTATTGGGGCTCATGAGTTTAAGATGTACTCGACCATAGTGGATCGTGCCCAAGCTATTGAGGCATGAGAGTTAGAGGATGAATTATCAGTGGGTTCGTTCAAAAGGCCCAAAGTGGCGAATCAGTTCTTTTTTCAGCAGCAGTCTGATACAGGTCCTAACAGAGGACATGGAGGCCGACAAGGCTAATTAAGTCAGTTAAGGAATTTCTTGTCGAGTTTTACTATTAGGGGAAACAGTAGACATAGCATGAGTGGAGCTGGTCTGACTCAGAGTCGAGGTATTATTCAGTTAGCACCACAAGGTTCAGATAGGAGGCCTTAATGCCAGTCTTATGGGTCTAGGCATTATGACACAGTTTGTTATAGGCAGATAGGAGCTTGTTTTGGTTGCGAGCAAACTGATCACTTGTTGAAGGATTTTACGAACAAGTAGTGGTTAAAGCCTAGTGCTTCTGTACAGATTGCATCTCCTACTCAGACTCAGTCAGGTAGCCATTCTGTATTTCAGGGTAGTCGTGGAGCTGCTGAGCGTGGGCAGCGGGGCGTGGAGCAGGCGGTAGAGGTTTTGTGCCAATAAGTCAGAGACAGGCACGAGTTTTTACCATTGCTCAACAGGATGCCCAGGCATCCAATACTATTGTCTCGGGTACACTCTTAATATGTTCCTTCAAGGCTAGAGTTTTATTTGATACAAGGACAACTCATTCTTTCATGTCATCATACTTTGCTTTAAGGTTTACTAAACAACCCATTTTGTTAGAGAGTCCTTTGTGTGTGGCTACCCCTTCAGATGAGGTTATGTTTGGGGAATATGTTTATGTTGATTGTGAGGTTAAAGTGTAAGGTAAAAACCTATTGGGTGATTTGGTAATTTTAGAAATAGTAGGCTTTGATGTGATACTCGGTATGGATTGGTTGTCAAGGCACCATGCCTTAGTTAACTATTGGAATAAGACAGTGGTTTTCAAACCTGATGAGGAGACAGAGTTTGCTTTTCATGGAGATGGGTTATCAACTTCATCTAGTATTCTCTTGGTCATTACAAGAAGGATGGTACGAAAGGGTATACAACGGTTTTTGACTTATGTGCATGATGTGAACATGGAGGTCCCAAGGATGGAACAAGTTTCGATAGTTAGGAATTTATTGATGTTTTTCCCAATGACTTACCTGGACTACCTCTCAATAGAGAGATAGAATTCTGTATTGATCTAGTTTCAGAAACGAAACCAATCTCTATGGCGCCTTACAGGATGGCGCCAGCAGAATTAAAAGAGTTGAAGGAGCAAATTCAAGATTTGTTAGATAAGGGATTTATTCATCCGAGTATGTCTCCGTGAGGAGCACCTATTTTATTTGTAAAGAAGAAGGATGGATCAATGAGGATGTGTATAGACTATAGGCAGTTAAACAAGGTCACTGTTAAGAATAGTTACTTACTCCCTCACATTAATGATCTTTTTGATCAATTACAAGAAGCTCAATGTTTCTCAAAGATTGATTTGCGATCGGGGTATCATCAGTTGAGGATTAGAAATGAGGATATTCCTAAAACTGCCTTTAGGACTCGTTATGGGCATTACGAATTCCTAGTGTTGTCTTTTGGGTTAACGAATGCACCTGCAGCTTTTATGGATATGATGAATAGGGTTTTTAGGCCTTTTATTGATAAGTTTGTTATTGTGTTCATTGATGACATCCTGGTGTATTCAAGAAGTGAAGAGGAACATAAAGAGCATTTGAGATTGGTGCTTCAAACTCTAAGAGATCATCGATTGTATGGAAAGTTCTCGAAAAGCGAGTTTTGGTTAGAGAGTGTTAGGTTTTTGGGACATGTGGTGTCCAAAAATGGGATAGAGGTTGATCCACAAAAAGTGGAGGCAGTTAAGCAGTGGCCTAGACCAGTTACGGTATCTGAGATTAGAAGCTTCTTGGGTTTAGCAGGATACTACTTTCCTGGGTTTAGCAGGATATTACAGGAGATTCGTGAAGAATTTTTCCTGAATCGCTGCTCCGTTGACTAAGTTGACACAGAAAAGTGTCAAAGTTTCAATGGTCAAAAGAATGTGAGAAGAGTTTCCTGGATTTGAAGGAAAGGTTAATTACAACTCTAATTTTGACAGTACCTTTAGGGTCTGGTGGTTTTACCGTGTACTGTGATGCATTTAGGATTGGTTTGGGTTGTGTTTTAATGTAGAATCGTAATATGATTGCTTATGCCTCGAGAAAGTTGAGGAAGCACGAGCAAAATTAACCCACATATGATTTGGAGATGGTTTCAATAGTGTTTTCCCTTAAGATTTGGAGACACTACTTGTATAGGGAGTATGTGAGATATTTTCAGATCATAAGAGTCTTCAATATATCTTTTAGCAGAAGGATCTGAATTTGAGACAAAGAAGGTGGATAAAATTGTTAAGTGATAATGATTGCACGTTCGGTATCACCCGGGTAAGGCAAATGTTGTTGCCAATACCTTAAACAGAAAATCTATGGGTAGTTGGCTCATATTCAGGAGGTGAGGAGACCCTTGATTAAAGAGTTACACAAATTGTTAGATAAGAGGGTCAATTTTGAGATTTGTGAATCGGGAGCATTGTTGGCTCACTTTCAGGCTAAGTCAGACTTGGTAGACTGGATTAAAGTAGCTCGGATGAAGGATGAGCGACTTTGCAAGATTCTAGATGAATTGGAGTTAGGGAGAGCTCCGGGTTTTGTTATCCACGAAGATGGTGTTGAGATTTGGTTATAGGTTGTGTGCACCTGAAGTGGAGGATTTGAAAAGAGATATGATGATGGAAGCAATCAAACTGCTTATACTATACATCCTGGTTCTAACAAGATGTATAGAGACTTGAAAGAGTGTTATTGGTGGAATGGCATGAAGAGGGACATTGCTGAGTTTGTATCTCAATGCTTGACCTATTAGAGGGTTAAAGGTAAGCATCAGAAACCACCAGGGCTTTTGCAGCCATTGTTGATTCTTAAATGGAAATGGGAGAGGATTACTATAGACTTTATGTCAGGTTTACCTCGGAGTCAAGAGGGTTATGATTCGATTTGGGTGGTAGTTGATTGTTTGACCAAGTCAGCTCATTTCTTGCCAGTAAAGGTGACATATGGGTTTGCAAAATTGGCAGAAATCTACTTTAACGAGATCGTAAGGTTACATGGTGTGCCGATCTCAATTGTGTTTAATAGAGGTCCACAGTTCACTTCTCAATTTTGGGTGAAGTTTCAGGAAGCTTTAAGAACTAACATTCAGTTAAGTACTGCCTTTCATCCTCAGATAGATGGACAATCTAAGAGGACTATACAAATTTTAGAGGATATGTTAAGAGCTTGTGTGATTGACTTTGGTGTCAGATAGAGCAAATACTTGTCTTTGGTGGAATTTACATATAATAATAGTTATCAAGCAAGCATTGATATGGCTCCATATGAGACTTTATATGGTTGGAAACATAGATCACCTGTATGTTGGTGTCGCCGGGTGCACGAGCGTCATCTGGTGACGGCAGAGGCTCTTGTTGTGCCTCCTAATAAGAGGTGTTGTGTGTTGAAAAATTATAATTAATTTTTAAAAATCGCCACCTAGTATTATGGTTACTAAAAATATATGGTCTGCAAGAGTCTGAGTAAGGGACTGGTTGTGCAAGGGGAAGACGCATCACCCCAGTGTACCCTACTTAAGGTAAGCTGCATTGTTGTTTAATTGTTTTTTAAGTCAGATTTCTATTTATTGGTCTTTTCTAAGACTCCAGGTATATCTCACTTCATGAGAGAGTCTCTACCTTATCGGGTTAAATTCTAATCGTTCTAAAGTCTGGATATTAACATCGTATTTATTTACATATTGTATCTTTAATACTTAAGGGTGTACTTTATCGTGTAATTTTACACTCCACAAATATTAAAGTCTACATCTAGATCCTAAAAAAAAAAAATTGAAAAAAAAAAGATTTTTGATATATTGCCCAAATCCTAATG
Organism: Populus euphratica; assembly: GCF_000495115.2. Taxonomy (NCBI): domain Eukaryota; kingdom Viridiplantae; phylum Streptophyta; class Magnoliopsida; order Malpighiales; family Salicaceae; genus Populus; species Populus euphratica. Next base: position 9,211 of record NW_011502632.1, read on the forward strand.
GATAATCATAAACTGGTTACGATATCCATTTTAAAAAAAAAAAAACATGAAAAAGATACAATTTTATTTTCATTTTTTTAATGAAAAATATGCTTGAAAAAATTTTAGAATTTGGCCATATGCATGAAAATAATTTTTAAAAATAAAAATTTATTTAAAATATTTTCTTTAATTTTTTTTTAAATATTTTGGAGAAAACCGAGTATTTTAATATCGGATTTGTATTTTACAGTGTAAATATACAAACTGATATTATGTAAAATTAATAAAAAAATATTTAAGAAAATCATAAAAAAATTTAAAGGATTTTTTATTTTTTTTTAAATTTTTTAGTTTTTTAAAAGAAATATATAATATTATATTATATATATAAATAGATATTATTAAAACATGTGGGTTGAGCCGGCCTAGCTGATTGGGTCGAGCTTAGCCCAAAAGAGGTAGGCCAACATCAGCCCAAAATGGTTGGGCCGATATCGACCTAGAATTTTAGTTTTTTTTTTTGCCGAACCCAGCTAAAACATTTGGTCGGAGCCAAAACTGGTCTGGCCCAAGTGAACTTAATTATGTGTAGAACGTGAACGGTAAGTTCACGTTCTGCATGCAACTTTGCAGTTGCAGTTGGCGGAGTGGAGTGGGAAGCAACCTTGCGAGAGGAGAAACAATTGTTGTCACTGGCCTGGAGTGAGGTTGGAGGTGGTTCGGGTAATCGCCCTGAAGCTGATGGCGGCATCTGTGGAGGAGTCGATGTTGTTGCTGCCAATACTGGAGAAGGAAGAAAATGAAAATGATGGCGTTGATGGGCTATTGCTGCTGTGGAGGAAAAAGAAGGTGCTTTCAGCGGAGGGAAATAAGTGTGGTGGAGAAAATGAGTATAAATGAATAAGAGGTATTTAGTAATTGAACAAAGAGTTGATAAATATAAATAAAAACAGAAATAAAAGAAAAAAGCTGTATTTTAAGAGTGAAAAAAAAACTGACGGGAGAAGAGAAGAAAAGGGGAGGAAGAAGAAGAGAAAAGGGGGAAAGATAAGGGAAAGAGAAGAGAGTTGGAGAAAATAAGTTTAAAGGTAAGATTATGTATAAATATGTGTTAATTGAGCTTCTAATTTCTGTTTTAATAAATGTTAGGGTTTTGAAGATTGTGTTTTAGGTTTGATTGATGAATTAATTTGAATGTTATGGGTTGATTGTGACGGATAATGAGTTAATTAGTTGATTTTGAGAGATTGTAGGTAAATATGATGATGTTGAGTTATGATTTTGTTTGAATGGTGAAATTATGTTAGAAATCACGAGATAACAATAGGTAACTATTAAAATTCTAGGTTTGAGGTTGAAGATGATGAAAATTCAATTTGGTCCCTTAATTTATGAAAATTATAGTTTAGTCCCTAAACTTAGAAAAATTATAATTTGACCCCTAATTATATTTTGAGATTCTGGAAAGTGTTATTATGAGGTTAAGGATGATGAATCCCAGTTTGATAATTGATTTGGAATATTTTCAATTTGATGTCTAAATTTTGGGAATTTATATTTTAGTCCATAAACTTTATAAAAAATATAGTTCAGTCCTGGTTCATTCTAGATAGAATTAAGGATGGTTTATGGGTGAAATTTTAATATGTTTATCTATTTACAGTTTGGTCCAGTTTTGATAAAATTACATTTTGGTCCCTGTTTTGGATAATTATCGTTTTAGTCCCTAAACCTAGGAGAATAAACCTGGTTTTATTTTATGCACAAACCTAAAACACAATCTTCAAAATCCTAACATTTATCAAAATAGAAATTAGAAGCTCAATTAACATATATTTATACATAATCTTACCTTTAAACTTATTTTCCCCAACTCTCTTCTCCTTCCCTTATCTTTCCCCCTTTTCTCTTCTTCTTCCTCCTCTTTTCTTCTCTTCTCCTGTAAGTTTTTTTTTCACTCTTAAAACACAACTCTCTTCTTCTATTTCTTTTTCTATTTATATTTATCAACTCTTTGTTCAATTTCTATAATACCTTTTATTTATTTATACTCATTTTTAGCCTTTAAGGGCTTTATTGCCTTTTCCCTACTCATCTTATTTCAAAACATCACAATAATATTATGAATATTTATTCTATCAAGCTAAATTCTATTTGATATGATATGCGTTTCTTTGATGATTCTGTAAATATCTATTATGTCTTAATATAGGACTTGTCAGTAACTTCATGGTAACGAAGAGTAGTTAGCCTATATGCACATAGTATTTTGTATACCTAGCTGGTGAGAGAGGCATCAGCCTGTGGCGATTGATCATCCTACAGTGGTCACCTTCGGATGTCATCTAGTCACTTTTGAGTGTCATTTGGTCACCTTCGAGAATCTTTGATATGTACTCTATTACGTTGTAATGATATGTTTAGTATGTATATGTATATGTATATCAAGATAAATCATCTTGGAAACTATTAATATGAAAAATATCTCAAATGTATATTAAATATTATTCCCTTACTGAGTTGGTTGAATTCACCCCTCATTCTTAATATTATTTCAGGTTTTTAGTTTCTGATAGCAGTTGGACTTTGCTGAGTGTTCATGCTTTTTTAGTTTTGGGTCAGTATGCCTTATTATTCAAGGCTGTTTTGATTTGATGTCTTAGACGCTCCACTATTACTCTATTTTAATTAAGTTTGGATTTTAACAATATAATGAGTCTTATTCAAATCCTATATCAAGGCATAATAAATATTTACAGAATCATTAAAGAAACATTTATCATATCAAATAGAATTTAGCTCGACAGAATGCAAGTGTAAATTCAAGAATAGATGAGTACTCGGAAAATAAAGCAAAATATATAAATATTCAAGAGATTAACTAATCGTACGCATTATATCATCAACATACATATTTTTTTATATTATATGCATATTAAATATTATCTCACTCACCCGGAAAATATAAAATTAAAAAGAACGTTAGATGAAATACCCGAAAATTCTACTAAGGATCGTTAGGAGAATCTACAACAATATATAAAATATACTAAAAAAAACTAAAAAAAAAGATCCCAATGCATAAAATAAAATCGGGTTTAGTCTCTTAGGTTTAGGGACTAAAACAATAATTATCCAAAACAGGGATCAAAACATAATTTTACCAAAATTGGACCAAACTGTAAATAGATAATCATACTGAAATTTCACCCATAAACCATATTTAATTCTATCTAGAATGAACCAGGGATCGAACTATAATTTTTATAAAGTTTAGGGACTAAAATGTAAATTCACAAAATTTAGGGATCAAAATGAAAATATTCCAAATCAATTATCAAACTGGGATTCATCATCTTTAACCTCATAATAACACTGTCTAGAATCTCAAAATACAATTAGGGGTCAAATTATAATTTTCCCAAAGTTTAGGGACTAAACTGTAATTTTCATAAATTGAGAGACCAAATTGAATTTTCATCATCTTCGACCTCAAACTCAGAATTTTAACAGTTACCTATTGTTATCTCCTGATTTCTAACATAATTTCATCATTCAAACAAAATCATAACTCAACATCATCATATTTACCTACAATCTCTCAAAATCAACTAATTAACTCATTACCCACCACAATCAACTCATAATATTCAAATTAATTCATCAATTAAACCCAAAACATAATTTCAAAACCCTAATATTTATCAAAATAGAAATTAAAATCTTAATTAATACATATTTATACATAATCTTACCTTTAAACTTATTTTTTCCAACTCTCTTCTCCTTCCCCTATCTTTTCCCCTTTCTCTTCCTTTTCCTCCCTTTTTCTTCTCTTCTCCCGTCAGTTTTTTTTTTCACTCTTAAAACACAACTCTCTTTTTCTATTTTTTTTATTTATATTTATCAACTTTTATTCAATTACTATAATACCCTTTATTCATTTATACTCATTTTTAACCTTCAAGGGCTTTATTGCCTTTTCCCTGTTCATTTCAAAACATCACAATACTCTAGGGTGTTTTACAGATTCGACATCATCTGGTTTCCCTAGCGTAGGAACTCGGAGCGAAGAACTTTACATAGAACACTTTGAATTACTTTGCTCTACCAGAACTCTAAGATAGCAATTTGAATCTTGTAATGTAACAGGTTCCTCAACAAAGCCCTGCTTGCACCAAACGGCTCAAAGGAAGATGGGAATGTATGCAGCCTCAGTGATGTTGAAGGAGCTAAGGCATTACTTAGGCTTGTTCCCGTATGGACTTCATGCCTAGTATTTGCTGTCGTGTTTGCGCAGAGATCAACTCTCTTTACTAAGCAATCAGTTACGATGGATAGATCGATTTCACAAGGTATCGATTTTCCAGCGGCTTCACTTCAATTCTTTATGAACCTCTCCATTGCACTCTTCATTCCAATATATGACCGTGCCTTTGTTCCCTTAGCAAGATCTTTAACCAGAAAACCCTCTGGCATTGCAATGCTTCAGAGAATTGGAACTGGTATTTTTTTACCTGTCATGACTATGGTCATTGCTGCTCTCGTTAAGATGAAGAGGCTCAAAACTGCCCAAGAACATGGACTGGTTGATCTGCCAGATGTGACGATTCCAATGAGTGTTTGGTGGTTAATCCCTCAATATGTCTTGCTTGGCATTGCTGAATCGTTTACCATGCTGGGCTTGCAAGAATTTTTCTATGATCAGGTCCCCAGTGACCTGAGGAGCGTTGGTATTTCACTTAACCATAGTATCTTTGGTACTGGAAACTTCGTAAGCAGCTTCCTTGTATCTGTCATTGAGAAAGCAACTGGTGGGAATAGCCGATACAGCTGGTTTGATAATAATCTGAGTCGGTCTCATCTTGATTACTTCTATTGGCTACTAGCTGGGATGAGCGTGGTGCAAATGGCTTTCTACGTTTATTCTGCAAAATCTGCAAATGGCTTTCTACGTTTATTCTGCAAAATCTTACATTTATAATAGGAGAGGTGCCGTGTAAATAGAATGTCTTCTTATTGGTGACTGCAATGGATGAAACCAGATCACTACCTGCAACAGGGGAGCAGCCTAAGATGTAAATTTCCTTCGTTTTACAATTCAAAATGTAATATTTATGTGAATGGATGAACCGCTGCGTCGTTGTTGTTGGTCTATATGTTCTTCAATACAGCTCGGCCTAATTAATCAGGTCTGTGTTAAAGATTCTTGCCTGGAGGAGCTTCATCAATCTTTTGATGCTAAAGGCTATCGTATCAAACTGTCCCAGACATCAGCAAACTCAGGGGAGGCGTTTGCTTCTTCCGTCAGATTGTTGAACTGTCTTCGGGCCAAGTTGTGGTCTGGACTTTTTATCATTAATGGGGTTCTTACAGAGGGCTTTAGTTAGTCCTTCTTGTGTAATCTGTCCGCTGGCCCATTTATGTAATAAAAAGAAAGGAGGGAAAATATTTTAAACGATATTTCTTTTCTCTGGAAATGGTCGAGTTCAAGGGCATTTTGAAAAACCCAGAAACCAAACATGTAAGTTATCTTGATCGGTCTATAACTAATCTAGTCTATTGATAAAATATTAAAAAAAAAATTAAAGATAAAATTAAAAAAAAAACTTTTAACTCAACTTTTTTCCTAGTATAGTTTAAAATTAAATTGGGTTGGAATTGTCCTAACATCACCTAATTAAATTAGCCTATTTTAAATCATTTTAAATAATCAGTAAAATATATTTGAGAATAAAATTAATTTTGAAATCAACTCCTTACCTAACTTCAGTATCATGTGAGTATCATCTTAATATGATTCATGTATAAGGATAGATAGGATGATTATTAAAAAAAGTTTGAAGAAGAAATTGAAAAAAATTAAAATTAAATAAAATAGAAAAAAGGGAATTGAGAAAAAAAAACAACAATATACTATTTATAAGCAAATGGTACAAAATTTTATATAAACATATATAGTATTTACTAGATAATTGGAACACGATAAGTTGTATAAAAAGATTTTGAATGTGGAAAAAAGAAAAAAACATGTAGGCATAAGTAATATGTTTTTTAATTGAAAATTCAAAATTGAATGTCTATATTTAATAAAATAGTTTGAAAATAATAAGTGCTTATAAATACTAAAAAGAGTTATTAATAAAAACTAAAAACTAAATCTGACACCTATAAAAAACAAATATAAGTTAAGATATATGGTTGTTCAATAATTTCATTTAATTATATTGTAATATTTTTTTTATAAGAAGAATTGTAATTTAAATGTCATCGAGAAGAAAAGGTATAATTTATCCTTTTCTCATTAAGATTCTTAATTCCATCAAAGAAGCAATATAAATTATATTTTTCTACGTAATTTATTTATAAAAATCAAAAGCAACAGCAGAATTTAATACATAACAATGCCATTGTTGTTGGAAGGATTAGCTTCATGCCTTTATTTCATTGCAATTTTTATAAGGGTCAAGAAAGGAATAATCTGGCTATGGCCTACTGCAGGCTACAGCCAAAAAATTCGAAGTCCTGTCAAAGTATAGCCATGTGGCAGACACATTTACTTAATGTATAACGACCAATGAAGATAATGTCGATGCGAGCCTTGAATAAAATGTTTTTTAAAAAATTTTAATTTTCAATTTTTTATTTTAAATTAATATTTTTTTTCTATATTTTCAGATATTTAAATATATTAATGTAAAAATAAATTTTTTTAAAAAAAAAAGATATTATTCCGAATGTTTTTAATTGGCATTGAGAAGTAATCATATCCTGCGGCCTTGAAAACTTTTGGGCAGGTAGTTCTAGCACATTTAGATATATTTATCTTCCTCCCTTGTCACGTTTCGATTGTTTGAATTTCCTGCATAATATTTTAGATTATAGGTTTGTGTTCTTAGGGCGAGCAAATTCTGGACTTAGGCTCTCCAATCATAGCGGCCTCGAGTCTACAGGAGCAACTTCCTGGTAGAAATCCTGTCACACCACAGCTTCAACGCCATCCAAGACCATCTTGATCCACAAAAAGCAAGCTTTATTGGCATTGATTTATCGCTATACATGTGTGTTTCTGTCACAAAAAGTAATGCAAATTGAATATCTAGCAGGCACTACTGAAGTTGACAGCAGATTTCCGAAGGAAAGAGTATAACTCGTGTGTATATACAATTACTGAGTGTCTCTCGATCCCAGCTGGATCCTGCTGCAGGTTTGCTTAGAACATCAAGATTGTGAGAGGACATGCATAATCATGCCCTTAAAGATTTATACCAAGAAAGTTGAAAGTATACCAGCACTCCAGCAGCTGCCAGTTCCAATAATTTGCCTTCTCACAGGCATTGTTCGTTGGAGCTTGCCTGTCATGGGCCACTCCTTAATCATTGCCATTTCCAACCTAAATACTATGGAAGAAAACTACATGTTAAAGTATAGTTTATATGTCTTTTCATGCCGTCTTTGATTTAAGCAAGGTTGTAGAGTTTACATGCTTTGATAACGAAGAGGGCATGCAATAAAATATCATGGTAGTCTTGACATTTTAATGCCAGCTAATCTATGATTCTGGTGAGGTCCAATGCTGTCTAGCAGAGCCAAGCACTTCTTCATTAAGAAATAACTATAAAAAGAAAAAGAAATAATTAATAGAACCTAGCTATAAAGGGTCTGTACTAAAATAAATTTAAAAGACGATATATATAAACTCCACTCTATAATTTACCTTTCTCCATTTGCATTTCTTTTATATATATATAAATACGTAGGACAAGGGGTCTTATATAACTCCCAACACATGCTAATTGTTGAAGTTACTGTATAAAATGTTTCATATTATTATTCATTATAATATTACAATGATGAAATTGCCTCTTGGCAGTTAAATCTTTTAACTAGGAGATAGGGGAGGTTTACTGTGACACAATTATTCTTTATAAATTATATAGGATTAGATTGGTTATTTTATTTTTTATAGTAAAATCACTAATTTAATCATATAATAGAATAATATAATGCCTACTACTTAAAAATATATCTATTTTTTCAAAAAATTTAGAATAGTATATGTTGTCTTTATAGACAAAACCAACATAACTCTCACCTATTTTATTTTTTCATTGATTTTATTATAAATTTAAAGAGTATTAAAGGGTTTTGTTATAAATATTTATTAAATATAATTTTAAAAAATTATTAATACATGTATAACATACACTAGTAAATAGACGACCCTCTATGTGTAAGGCTATTAAGCCATTAAACACCTTTTTTAAGAGCAGCGTTTGAAAAGTATTTAATAAGTTTTTAATACCTTAATACAATTATTAATCGAACCAATTACTTATAAGATGTTATAATTTATTTTCCTTTATATTTTTTTTACGTTGAAAAAATATTTATCCAACCCCGCGGAGGAATCTTAACCACAAATCTAAGTCCATGAAACTATAGCTCATTTGAAAAGCCTTAAGAATACTATCATGGAGCATGTGTTAAGAAAGGCCAGCATTCATGGGAATACGTCTGCTACTCACTGTACAGTGAATGACTTAGCTCTTTGGCAATCACAACCACATGGGGATTGCTACTTGCTGCAGTGCCGATGTTCTACCATCCTACAGTGCTGATGCCCTAGTTACTAGGCTATTTTAATTAAATCCGAAAGTTTAGCCTACCAATACAGACGATGATTAAAATATATATATATATATATATATAGATATATATATATATATTAGAACTTGGAGTCCAGCTAATGAAGCATTCTCCATGAGTAGTTTGCTTTAAATTAAATTTTTTTATATTTTTAAATCGTTTTAATATTCTGATTTTAAAATTATATTTTAAAAAATAAAAAATAATTAATATTATAACATCAAACAGGCCCTACGACATGAAGGCAGATGATAAAATGAAAATGAAATGTGGAGAGGTCCACTTAGATTCCAAAACCTTAGGCTTAATTAAGCTCTATTCTAAGTCTAATCTAACCCATAGAA
>NW_011502629.1:0-451 GCF_000495115.2 Populus euphratica
TCAGATTATGATATGATTTTACAAGGAGCCTTAAAACATATCATTTTATAGATGGTAAAATTTCAAGATGATTAAAGTTCGAGAGGGCTACAAAAAATGGTGACACTAAAAAAGAATTATAAAGGACTCATGAAGAGCAAAATGGTCATTGGAAAAAAAAATTAAACAAATTAGCTTTTTTTCCCTCTTTGAAGCTCTTGGATATGTTAGAGAAAAAAAGAGAAAGAGAAAACAAAGGGAAGAGCTGACATGATGAAAAAATTAATGTCTTCTTCTAAGTGCAGGAGTGTCGAAGTAATAAATAACCCAGCAAGACCGAGGTCGAACCACAGGGAGGTTAATTGTATAAATTACAGATAATAATCATACAACAACAATAACAATAATAACAACAACAACGACAATAATAATAATAATAATAATAATAATAATTATAATAATAATAATAATA
>NW_011502629.1:677-7115 GCF_000495115.2 Populus euphratica
GAAAAGCGTGATCTTGATCTGGAAACCAAGATGCCTAAATGCATGGCAAATGCCTCCTTTTATAGGCCAAAATTGGGAACTATTGATTTGATGACTAATTGATGAGTGGGTGACCAACTCTTGACTTGGTGACAATCTTTATCTTCTCTTGTCTGCCCACAACGTTATTAATAATGTCAAAATTGAAAGTACTTGAAAACATGAAAGTTGTAAGAAATTGTCTTCGCTTTCTTATGTAAAAAATTCAGATCATTTCGACTTCTAGAACTTCAGATATGGTCCAAACACTGAACAGTACTCGGGCTAGAGGATATATTTGGACTTTTTTATTGTTGCTCCAATTTGGACTTGAAAATAGACTTTTTAGACCTTATGCGCCATATGAAAGTTGTAGGCCTACCATCCATATAAAGTAGACCTAAATCGGAGATCTACAGCTCTAGATATGACCCAATTACCGAACAGTGTTCCAGTTTAGACTGCACCGGCATCTCTTTTCTAAGTTTGGTCATCTCTTTGTCTTTTCAATTTCAGTTCTTAAATTTATCAATCAATCCTTTTATTTTTGTGATAGGCCTGCATTTAAAATAAAAATTTATCATAAATTAAAGGTATCTTATATTATTAAATATATTATTATAAAACATGCTTTAGTTAAGGAGTTATTGATACTTCAAATGCAAAAATGATGATATAAAACCTTGATAAAAATGCACTTTTAAGTATTAATCAAGAGCAAAACTATCAAAAATTGTTAGAGAGAAAAGACAAGAATTGGGCTAAATTCATGAGTTAATAAACATGAGGCATTAAATAACCCATCAAGCAAGAAATTAAGAGGAAACTAAGAAAACAAAATAGAGAGAAACAAGACGACAACTTGCAACAAGGAAGAAAAAAATTAAAAAATTAGGGGAATGGAAAAACTTTGAATGGTTGGTGACATGACCAAAAGATTGATGTCTTTTCCTAAATATAGGAGTGTCGAAGTAATAAATAACCCGACAAAACTAGTGTCGAACCACAAGAAGGTTAATTGTATAAATTATAAATAATAATAATAATACAACAATGAAACAATAATAACAACAATAGTAACAATAACAACAACAATAATAGTAATAGTAATAGTAGTAGTAGTAGCAGCAGCAATAATAATAATAAAAGAAAAGAAGAAGAAGTTAATGAGAACTTTCAAATGGAAGATTAACATAAGAATTAAACAATGATAATAATAAATGTCAAGGTTAGAGGATCCATTAATGGTATGTCAAACAAGTATAGTATAAACCCTTATTATTGAATTGGAAACCACACACAAAGGAGGTTCCAATCAGATTATAAATTGTTAACATGATTACATTAGGTATCTTATTCGATTAATACTAATACTTATAAATGTTGTTAGGCATTCATTATTATAACTTATGTTAACAACAAATCAAGTTTCTTTCATAGCATAGGTGTTGGTTATACCATATAGTATGGGCTATGAAAGTGCCAAGTATTTGTTGTATCAAGTGTTATACAACATAAATCTAGATTAGCCATTCAACAAGAAAAGTATTAAAAATGAATAAGATAACAAATAGAAAACATGTTAGTATCAAACATTAAGGTCTATATTGAGTTTATATTATACTTATTCTTACACTATTAGTGTAATCTTTTCACCTTGACATAATAAACTTGTTGAACATAATGAAAGAAAGAAACACAAATAAACAAAATATAAATATAAATAAGATAAAAGTTAACTACATAAAGGAAAGGCATAAACTTGATATTAATGAAAGCAAAACTTAAGCATTATAAAAATATAAAGAAAGAAAGCAAAAGCATAATCTTGATCTGGAAATCAAAATGCCTATATGCATGTCACATGCCTCTTTTTATAGACCAAAATTAAGAACTATTGATTTGATGACTAATTGATGAGTGGGTGACCAACTCTTGACTTCAAAATTGGGAACTATTGATTTGATGACTAATTGATAAGTGGGTGGTTTTTGTCTGAATAAAACGTCATTGATAACGTCAAAATTTGAACCAACCTTACTCATCAAAGTTCTAGGAAATAGTCTCAGCTTTCCAGGAAAAAAAATTGAGGTCATTTAGACTTTAGAACTCAAGATATGGGCTGAACACTAAATAGTGTTTGGGCTGCAGAACATATTCAAACTTCTTCGTTATTGTTAAAATTTGGACTTAAAAACAGCCTTTTTAAAACCAAACCTTCACATGAAAGTTGTAAGCCTATGTCTTAGCTTTCCATCCATATAAAGTAGACCTAAATCCAAGATCTACAGCTCCAAATATGACCCAAATACTGAATAGTATTCCAGTTTAGACTGCACCAGCATCTCTTTTATAAGTTTGGCCATATGTTTGTCCTTTTAATTTCAGTACTTAAACTCATCAATAAATCCTTTCATTTATGTGATAGACCTGCATATAAGATGAATATTTACCACAAATTAAATGTATTTTATATTATTAGATATGTTATTATAAAATATGTTTTAGTTAAGGAGTCATTGATACTTCAAGTGCAAAGTGATAATATAAAACCTTGATAAAATGCACTTTTAAGTACTAATCACACACCCTACAACCAACTTATTACTGGTCCCTAATAATCAAAGCTTTAAAATTAAAAAACAATTTGCAAATTCTACAAAGTAAGGCATTCATCATTCAACTTCTATTAATCTATCTAAATAAACAAAGTTTCATTAAATTTATATATATGCTCAATACCTCTTAATCAAGATATTAATAAACCTTTCTTTTGTGCTCAATATATCAACACATAGTTATTGGGCTTCACTTAAAAGAAAATAAAATTTTTATTCTAATATTTAAGGTTAACTTTCTTGGGTTGAAATTACTTTTTCTTCTTTTTTTATTAATATACATATAACTTAAAAATATTATGCATCTTTAACCCATGTAAGGAGCTTTTGGCTAATGACTCTCAAATCAATTAGTCTTAGGGCATTAGGTGTTGAGACACCCTTTCGAGCTTAATAACTCAGGTTACAAATACTGATACGTAGATAGTGCAATGTTTGATTCGCTTAGCTTTTCTCCTCAACTCATGTAACAAGCGCTGGGTTAATAGCTCCCAAGTCAATTGACTTTAGGGTATTAGGTGTGAAAACACCCCTTCGGGCTTAATTGCTTAGGTTAAGGAGGCTACGAAACCAAACTTATTATTATTATTATTATTATTATTATTATTATTATTCTTTTTTTGCAATTTATATACTACTCTTTTTCCTTAGTTGTTACATTTAACAAAAGAACATAAATAATGTAATAATCCAATATGCAACCCACAATCATATGTTAAAATGTGTGTGAAAATAAAGTTTTGAGAATACTTGTTAAATGAATATATGAGCAGAATTAAGTGATAATAATGTAAGAATTTGTAAACCGGAATATTTCAAGAAGTATTTTGATAGACTTTGTAATGAATATTGCAAATAACCATTGAAAAATGTTAACCAAGATACGTCTCAAGAGTCAATAAAATTTCTCTTTACTTTGTCATCTTAGTAACAACAGTTTGCAAATGGTTTATGAAAAAAAAACGCAGTTAATTTTTTTTAATATCAACTACTACCCTCTTCCCCAACCAAAATAAGACATTATTCTCAATGTTCTAAGATAGAAAGATAGAATATAGAAGACATCACCTAAAATAGTGATTACTGACAAACCTGAAACACACTTAAGTAAATATAAGATACACCAAAACATAAAATAATATACTATTAAGAAAAACAAAAGACACAAGGATTCATAAACAAAGACTCAAATCCAATCTAAACTTTTTATGGCTTTTCTTAGTTGACTAATTTATGCGACTCATTGAGGGATCAATTACAAGATTGAAAGATTATAGTTGGTCAATCAATTGTTCAGTAGTAGCAGCAGAGATTATGATTTGTCGTGCTGAAGATGTTAGAAGTTCCTGTTCCATAGCATGATCAAGAAAAGACAACAACTTATTATAAAAACCATTAACATTTAACAGACCCATAAATTTATGGTGAATGTGCAGTTGGACCCAAGAGGTAATATAAAAGATCTCTTCCAATATGTCCAGACTACCTAGTAAGACAATGAAGACATCAGCGTGTTTAAACATTATATTCATTCGATCAGACATTGTGGAGACCTGTAGTTCCTCTCCAATTATTTTTCCAATGATATTCCATTGTGCTAAAGCTTTAGGGACAACCCCAATAACTTAACTACCTCCTAAAAATACAGCTATTGACACTCTACCTCCCACATATACTAAATGAATCTTTCTCTCAGCTAATACCTAACCAAGATGATTTATTGATTATAAAAACTCTATTTCCTTCCCAAGACTGGATCCACCAAAAACACAAATGTTTCTTATGTAATGACTTGAGAAACCTGTCATTTCTACACACTTTTATATATGTTGAATGTATGGGTTGAGTAGAAATTAAGAGAAGGAAGAGAAGATTTCATAAATGAGAACTTGAAAATGCAATCATACCCTCTATATGTAGGTCAGCTCGAATCTTATACTTTATTTTTATTTATTTTTAAAAAAAAAGCATGTGTATGTAAAGGCAGTTATGATTGTGGCTCACACCTTTCCTTGGTTTTACGTCCAAGAACGGCTTAAACGCCCTCAATAGGTCGGGGATTAGCTTCCTATCTAGTTTTAAAAAAAACTGGCAAACAAGGTCTTTTTAGTCAGATTTCCAAGACTATGTCAAGCGAGTTCTTTATGGAAATGGGGTCATAAGTCATGAAATGCACAATGCACATCTCCACCATGATATGTTTTAAAAGTCAATAAAAGATTATCTAATGATTCCTTATGTTTTGAAATAAATCCTGACTTTTGACAATTTTCACAAGCTTTGCAAAATGCATGTGAGTTCTTAAACATGGTGGGCCAGTAAAATTCACTTTGTAAGATTTTTACAGTTGTCTTTTTTGATGAGAAATGACCCTCACATGTCCTAGAATGATAAAATTTAATGACACTACTTACCTCATTGTCAGGAATGAATCTTTGAAATATTTGATCAGGATAATATTTGAATAAGTACGGGTCATCCCAATAAAATTTTTACAAGTAGCTCAAAAACTTTCTTTTGTCTTCGGTGCACCAGTGAGCTGACAAAAATCCTGAAGTGAAAAAATTGATATTTTTAGCAAACCAAGGCATTGAACTAAGAGAAAGTAAGGATTCGTTAGAAAAGTAATCATCGATTGGTATGATGTCGGATGTCAAATCTATTGTCACTCATGACAAAAGATCTACATTAATATTTTTGGTGTCTTTTTCATCCATGATTTCTTCTTGAGAACAAATCATTTACAAATCTTCAGATTTATCCAACTCAATTTTACTCAAAATAGACTCAAGTTGATCATAAACTAATTCTTCAATATGATCTACTTCTTCTAAATCATTGTCATCTCCAAGTTACTTGCAAATGTTGAAAAATCTCCAATGTTATGTTTCCAAATGATAGCTAATTAGTACTTAAAAGTGCATTTTTATCAAGGTTTTATATCATCGTTTTGCACTTGAAGTATCAATAACTCCTTAATTAAAACATGTTTTATAATAACATAACTAATAATATAAGATACCTTTAATTTATGATAAATGTTCATTTTAAATGTAGGTCTATCACATAAATGAAAGGATTGATTGATGAGTTTAAGAACTGAAATTAAAAGGATAAAAAGATGGCCAAACTTAGAAAAGAGATGTTGGTGCAGTCCAAACCAGAACACTATTCAGTAATTGGGTCATATCTAGAACTGTAGATCTCGATTTTAAGTCTATTTTATATGAATGGAAAGTTAAGATATACGCCTATAACTTTTATGAGTCTAAGATTTTAAAAGGCCATTTTCAAGTCTAAATTGTAGCAATAACAAAGAAATCTGAATCTGTCCTGTAACCCAAATGTTGTTTAGTGTTTGGCCTATATCTAGATTTCTAGAAGTCCAAATGACCTCTATTTTTTTTCCCTGGAAAGCTGAGATAATTTCCTACAACTTTCATGTTTCAAGTGGTTCTAATTATGACATTATAAATGATGTTTTGGGCAGACAAGAGAAGATAAGAATTATTACCGAGTCAAGAGTTGGTCACCTATTCATTAATTAGTCATCAAATCAATAGTTTCTAATTTTTTCCTATAAAAAGAGGCATTTGCCATGCATTTTAGCATCTTAGTCTCCAGATCAAGATCATGTTTTTGCTTTCTCTCTTTGTATTTTTGTAATGCTTAAGTTTTATTTTCATTAATATCTTGTTTATGTCTTTCAATTCTTTTCCTTTACTTAGTTAATTTTATCTTATTTATGTTTTTATTTTGTTTATTTATTTTTCTTCCTTTTATTATGTTTAGTTAAGTTTAT
>NW_011502629.1:10642-18207 GCF_000495115.2 Populus euphratica
CTCCTTGTGGTTCGACCCCGGTCTTGCCGGGTTATTTATTACTTCGACACTCCTGCACTTGGGAGAAGACATCAATCTTTTAGTCGTGCCAGGTGGCTAACCATTGAACTCATATAACCATGTCATATGCATCTAGTTCCATTACAAATACATCAGCCACACAATGTGTTCCTTGCATCTTTCACATGAAATTTTTGCAAATTAAAGAGCACAACATTTTCCCCCCATTGGTAGCCTTAACAACAACTGGCTTGATAGGGATTTGCTCACACTGTAGTTTGTTAGCAACCCAAGTATTCATAAAGTTATGTGTGCTATCTAAGTTTATCAATATAAAGATTGGTAGTTTGACCACTCGACCTGTCACATTTAAAGTGTAGCATCCTGGAACCCCTTTTAATGCATTCATAGAAATGTACAGGTTTGTGCCTTCCAATACCTTTATTTACTTCCCTGAATCAACTATATTGTCTTACTCTCCCTCACCATCTCCCACTAAGCATATGTAATAAAACTTTCTTGTTCTGCATTTATGCCCCGTTGTAAACTTGTCGTCAGACCAAAAACACAAACCCTTCACTCTTCTTTCTTCCATTTCAATGCTCCTAAAAGTTCTGGTGGGCCTTCTCATAGGGTGCCTGGTCGTTGCTAAAAAGTAAGGTTGGTTGTTTATGGAATTTCTTGTAAAGGTTAGTATTTTCTTGTAAATAGGATAGGTTATAAGCTTGCTTAAGGGATTTTTGTTTAAATATTTTTACCAAATTTTTTATTTCTGTCTCAAATCCCCCTAAAAAGAAAATCAGGGCCTACCTTTCTCAATCTTAGCTCTATTTCACAGTTGTCGAAGTCTCTAATGTAAGTCTCCAAATCACCTTCTTATTTCAAATCCTTTAACTCCTCTAAGGGGTCTTTGTGGCCACCAAATCTTCCATAAAGGGCTTCCACATATTCCTTTCAGGTCACTATCCAGCCACCATTACTATGCATGAAGTTTTCATGCTAATATAATATCATACCATTCAAGTAATAAAAGGCCAATTTGAGCTTCTCAACTTCAAGGACTTTTTTCATCTCAAAATATTGGTTGCATTTGTACAACCATTTATGGTCATCTTTCCCTTCAAAAGGTGAAATATCACGCCTAGGCTTATAAAACTTGTAGTGTCCACCATGTTGCCGGTCATTCTTGAAGATCACTCCTTATTGACTATTGCATAAATACTCCTTCTTTGAGTTGGTCTCTGATTAGTATTTAAAAGTGCATTTTTATCAAGGTTTTATTTCATCATTTTGCACTCGAAGTATCAATAATTCCTTAATTAAAGCATGTTTTATAATAACGTATCTAATAATATAAGATACCTTTAATTTATAGTAAATGTTCATTTTAAATGCAGGCCTATCACATAAATAAAAGGATTGATTGATGAATTTAAGAACTGAAATTAAAAGGATAAAGAGATAGTCAAACTTAGAAAAGAGATGTTGGTGCAATCTAAATCGGAACACTGTTCAGTAATTGGGTCATATCTGGAGCTGTAGATCTCAGATTTAGGTTTACTTTATATGGATGGAAAGGTAAGACATAGCCTACAACATTCATATGGAGCTCAAGATCTAAAAAGGCCATTTTCAAGTCCAAATTGTAGCAACAATAAAGAAGTCTAAATTTATCTTCCAGCCTGAGCATTGTTCAGTGTTTGGCCCATATCTGGAGTTTTAGAAGTCCAAATGAGCTGAATTTTTTACATAAGAAAGTTGAGATAATTTCCTACAACTTTCATATTTTGAGTGGCTCCAATTTTGACTTTAACAATGACGTTTTGGGCAGAAAAGAGAAGATAAGGTTTGTCACCAAGTCAAGAGTTGGTCACCCACTCATCAATTAGTCATCAAATCAATAGTTCCCAATTTTAGCCTATAAAAGGAGGCATTTGCCATGCATTTAGGCATCTTGGTCTCCAGATCAAGATCATGCTCTTGCTTTCTTTCTTTGTATTTTTTGTAATGTTTATGCTTTGCTTTCATTAATATCAAGTTTATGCCTTTCATTTCCTTTCATTTACTTAGTTAACTTTTATCTTATTTATGTTCTTATTTTTGTTTATTTATTTTTCTTTCTTTCATTATGTCTAGCTAAGTTTATTATGTCAAGGTGAAAAGGTTACATTAATAGTGTAAGAATAAGTATAGTGTAAAATTAATATGGACTTTAATGTTTGATACTAACATGTTTTGTATTTGTTATCTTGTTCACTCTTTAATACTTTGCTTGTTAAATGACTAATCTTGATTTATGTTATATAACATTTGGTACAACAAATGCTTGGCACTTTCATAGCCCATAATGTATGGTATAACCGACACCTGAGCTATGAAAGGAACTTGATTTGTTGTTAACATAAGTTATAATCATGAATGCTTGACGAGATTTACAAGTATTAGCATTAATTGAATAAGATGACTAATGTAATCATGTACTTGACGAAATTTACAAGTATTAGCATTAATTGAATAAGATTACTAATATAATCATGTTAACAATCTATAATCCAATTGGAACCTCCTTTGTGTGTGGTTTCCAATTGAATAATAAGAGTTTATACTATACTTGTTTGACATACCATTAGTGGAACCTCTAACCTTGATATTTGTTATTACCATTGTTTAATCCTTACATTAATATTACATCTCAAAGTTCTCATCATCATCTTCATCTTCTTCTTCTTCTTCTTTATTATTATTATTATTATTGTTACTACTACTACTATTATTATTATTATTATTATTATTATTACTATTATTATTATTACAATTATTGTTGTTGTTGTTATTGTTATTGTTATTGTATCATTGTTATTTATAATTTGTACAATTAGCCTTCCTGTGGTTCGACCTCGGTCTTGCCGGGTTATTTATTACTTCAACACTCCTGCACTTGGGAGAAGACATTAATCTTTTAGTCGTGTCAAGTTTTTGGCGCCGTTGCCGAGGAGGTAAGTTCTTGTATAAATTATAATATTTATTTTATTTTCTCTTTTTACTTTTCTTGTATATAACTTTGTTTCTTGTCTCTTGTTTCTTCTTCTTTTGTTTTCTTCTTTCTTTTTATTCTATTCCTACACGTGCATGAGAGTGTGGTCACGTACATCAAGTGGTAGACTTTGTAGGGTATTCTCATCATTTTCAGAAAATATGGCCAAAGAAGATAATCAATCACTTCATAATGAGAATAATGAGAATAACCGTGTTAAAACACTTAGAGACCACATGAATCCCACAAGAACAAGTGCACCATCATACATAATTTTTTCTCCTGATGCATCTCATTTTAATTTTAAGCCAGGCATTATTCAACTTTTACCATCTTTTCATGGCTTAAAATTGGAAAATCCACACTTGCATTTAAGGGAATTTGAGGAGGTCTGCAACACATATAATGATTTAAATTGTAGCATAAACACCATCAGATTAAAGCTTTTTCCTTTTTCATTAAAAGATAAAGCTAAAACATGGCTATAAAATTTAAGACTAGGATCCATTCGTGCTTGGGATGAAATGTAACAGCAGTTTTTAAAGAAGTTTTTCCCATCTCATAGAACAAACTCTTTCAAAAGACAAATCACCACTTTCACTCAAAAACCATGAGAAACATTTTATCAATGTTGGGATAGGTGTCGAGACTTACTCAGTACTTGCCCTCATCATGGTTTTGAAACATGGAGATTGGTTTCATATTTCTATGAAGGGTTAACACCTAGAGATAGGCAAATGGTTGAATTGATGTGCAATGGAACTTTTGAAGATAAAGATCCTGATGAAGCAATGGAGTACTTAGACTTTTTAGCTGAAAATGCTCAAAATTAGGACACCGCGGGTACTTATTAGGCACCGAGTAAAACTCAACCTCATACATCTAGTGGAGGTATGTACAACCTTAGGGAAGATCATGACCTTCAAGCCAAGTTTGCATCTTTAGCTAGAAAAGTTGAGGCACTAGAATTGAAAAAGAGTGGTCAATTAAAATCTGTTGAAAACATTGCGTGTCAAATATGTGAAACAAATAAACACTCAACCAATAATTGTCTAACCTTGCCTTCTTTTAAGGAATGCCTCCATAAACAAGCTCATGCTTTAAACAGTTTTCAAAGGGCCAATCATAACCCATACTCGCAAACATACAATCCTGGTTGGAGAAATCACCAAAATATTAGTTGGAAGAGTGACAATGCACAAACTTCACCACCACAGTTTCAAGTACACCATAATTTCCAAAATTCTTATGGATATGCACCTCCTTATTCTTCACCTCCTAGAAGAAATTTTGAGGAAACTTTGTATGCATTCATTGAAAAGCAAGAGACAATCAACACTCAACTTGCTCAAAGAATAACAAATTTTCAAGATACTCTTGCAAAATTCACATATTCTCTTAGTTTTCAAGAGAAAGGTAAGTTTCCATCTCAACCACAGCAAAATCTCAAGGGGCAATACAATGCAAATGCAAGTAGTCCTAGAAGTCAATACACGGATCAAGTCAAATCAATCATCACTCTTTGTAGTGGTAAGGTTATTCAAAAACCAATTCTTGAACCTTGTGAGAAAGATGATGAGTCAATCTCTAAGGGTAAGGAAGGGGTTAAATCTGAACATTGCAAAGAAAAGACTGATTCCCCTCTAGCACTTCTATTTTCTCATGTCATCACCAATCAAGAAGAAATCAAGGATGAAAAAGGCACCGAAAATGTTGTTGCGGATCTTTTATCAAAAGTGACAACAGATTCGACACCCGACAACACACCAATCAATGATTACTTTCCTGATAAATCTCTACTTTCTCTTAGTTCAATGCCTTGGTTTGCTAAAAATATCAATTTTCTTGCTTCAGGATTTTTGCCAGCTCACTAGAGTACCGAAGACAAAAGAAAATTTTTGAGCAACGTGCAAAATTTTTATTGGGATGACCCTTATTCAATTATTGTCCTAATCAAATATTTCAAAAATGCATTCCTGACAATGAGGTAAGTAATTTCATTAAATTTTATCACTCTAAAGCACGTGGGGATCATTTCTCGTTAAAAAAGAGGACTGTAGAAATCTTACAAAGCGGATTTTACTGGCCCACCATATTCAAAGAATCACATGCATCCCGCAAAACCTGTGAAAATTGTCAAAAGGTGGGATTTATTTCAAAACACAGAGAGTCTTTAGATAATTTTCTATTAACTCTAAAGTCTCATCATAGTTGAGATAAGTATCATGCAATTCATGATTTATGGCCACTATTTCATAAAGAACATGCTCGACTTAGTCTTGGGAATTTGACTAAAAAAGACCCTGTTTGTCAGTTTTTAAGAAAACTAGATGGGGAGCCTATCCCCGACCAATAGAAGGCGTTTAAGTCATTCTTGGACGTAAAATCAAGGGAAGATGTGAGCCACAATCACAACTACCTGTACATACACATGCTTTTTCAAAAATAAATAAATAAACAAATAAAGAGAAAGAGAGTGTGAGACTCTAGCTGACCTACATATAGGTGGTATGATTGTCTTTTTAATTTCTCATCTATAAAATCCTCTCTTCCTTCCCTTCATTTCCACTTAACCCATACATTCATCAAATATAGAAGTGTGTAGAAATGGCAAGTTCCTTAAGTCATCAAATAAAAAGTATTTGTGTTTTCGGTGGATCTAGTCCTAGGAAAGAAAAGGAGTTTTTAGAATCAGCAAATCATCTTGGTCACGTGCTAGCTGAGAGAAAGATTCATTTAGTGTATGGGGGAGGCAGTCTTGGGTTAATGGGAGGTGTGTCAATAGCTACATTTTTAGGAGGTAGTCAAGTTTTGGGGGTCGTCCCTGAAGCTTTCGCACAAGGGGACATCATTGGAAAAACAATTGGAGAGGAACTACAAGTCTCCACAATGTCTGCTCAAATGAATGCAATGTTTAACCATGTTGATGCCTTCATTGCCTTACCAGGTGGTTTAGGCACATTCGAAAAGATCTTTCATATTTCCTCTTAGGCCCAACTGCACATTCATCATAAACCTATAGGTTTGTTAAATGTTAATGGTTATTATGATATGTTGTTGTCTTTTCCTGATCATGCTGTGGAACAGGAATTTCTAACATCTTCTACACGACAAATCATAATCTCTACTGCTACTGCTGAACAATTGATTGACCAATTACAATCTTTCATTCCTGTAATTGATCCCTCCATGAGTCGTATAAATTGGTCATCTAAGGAAAGCTGTAAAAAGCTTAGATTAGATTTGAGCCTTCATTTGTGAATCTTTGTGTCTTTTTTATTATTGTGTTTTGTTGTTCTTATATTTGTTTCAGTGTGTTTCAGGTTTGTTAGTGTTCGTTATTTCAGGTGATATCTTCTATACTCTATCTTTCTACCTTAGAACATTGAGGACAATGTCTCGTTTTGGTTGGGGGGAGAGGGTAGTAGCTAAAAAAAAAGAAAAAAATAAATGTGTTTTCTATTTCATAAAGCATGTGCAAAATTATCTTTTTATGACTCTTGAGACGCATCTTAGTAACCATTCTTAATAAGGTCTATCATAATACTTCTTGAAATATTCAGGTTTACAAACTCTCGCATTACTATCACTTAATTTTGCTCATATACTCATTTAACATATATTCTTAAACCTTAATTTACACACACACACACACACATTTTAACATATGATTGTGGGTTGCATAATGGTTTATTACATTATTTATGTTCTTTTGTTAAAGGTAACAACTAAGGGAAAAGGGATAGTATATAATTAAAAAAACAAAAACAAAAAAAAACAAAAAAAGAATGATGATAATAAAAATGTAGATAAGTTTGGTTTCGAAGCCTCTCTAACCTAAGCAATTAAGCTCGAAGGGGTGTTTTAACACCTAATACCCTAAAGTCAACTGACTTGGGAGCTATTGGCCCAACGCTTGTTACATGGGTTGAGGACAAAAGCTTAAGGGAATCAAACATTGCACTATCTACATATTAGTATTTGTGACCCGAGTTACTAAGCTCGTAGGGGTGTCTCAACACCTAATGCTCTAAGACCAACTGGTTTGGGAGTCATTAGCCGAAAGCTCGTTATATGGGTTAAAGATGCATGGTATTTTAAGTTATATGTATATATATTTAAAAAAAGAAAAAAATAATAATCCCAACCCAAGGAAGTTAACCTTAAACATTAGAACAAAAATTTTATTTTCTTCCAAGAAAAGCTCCATAATTATGTGTTGATATATTGAGCACAAAAGAAAGGTTTATTAATATCTTGTTAAGAGGTATTTATCAGATATATAAATTTAATGAGAGTTTGTCTATTTGGATAGATTAATGGAAGTTGAATGATGAATACCTTGCTTTGTGAAATTTGCAAATTGTTTTTCTATTTTAACGCTTTGATTACTAGAGACTAGTAATAATCTAGTTGGGGGGTGTGATTAGTACTTAAAAGTATAATTTTATCAAAGTTTTATTTCATCATTTTGCACTCGAAGTATTAATAACTCCTTAACTAAAACATGTTTTATAATAACGTATCTAAT
>NW_011502646.1:0-4304 GCF_000495115.2 Populus euphratica
TACGGTAATTTATGAGCTTTTACAATAAATTCTCATATAAAATAGGAAAGATAAATATTAATCGGGAAGATAAAATTATTATTAGCAAATAACCTAAATAAGATACTAGTGAAATCCTAATTAAGAAAATTAAATATTTTTCATGAAGTTTAGATATGAATAGTCTATCTTTTATTAGATAAAAAGAAAATATTGTCTTCTTAAAAAAGATAGAGAACTCCTACTTGTGAACTCAAAAATTAATTTAATTATATTTTATTTTTTACCAACTAATAAAACATTGATTTGAATTTAAGAGATGTTGGATTTGATTTTCTCCTTGCATATATATAATCTATTTGCACACAATATCAAATTGACATACCACATATAAATGCTTCGTATAAAAAGATTACAAGTCATTTTTATCGATATCAAAAACCATGACAGTTTACCAATCTTATCATTATAATATATTTAACTCAATAACATATTTTTTAATATGAATAATTAAATTTTAGATTTAGTGATGGGACAATGAAAATCTTTGTACTTAACTTTATTTTAGAACTTAAGATTAACTTTAAATCATTTACAATTGATGCTATTTGCAAGCTTGCTAAGAAATTTTATCATGAGATTTCAATGAACAGGAAATGTATTATTTGAGATCTCGAATAAAATATTATTAGATTGGTATGATTCATCATAATAATTTTTAGAATATATCTACCATTTCCAAATTATATCGATAATTAATTAAAATAAGTAAGTCACAATACTATTATTTGAGTGACAAGTTGATTTATTTTATTTTAACTTTATTTGTTTTTATTGCCACCATAAAGCGAGCATTTTCAACAATAAAACATATTAATACTGTGTTTTGTCATAAAATAAAAGATGAGTTTTTAGCATATTTTATGATGATTTACATTGAACAAGAGCTTAATGAAGATACTGATTTAAATTCAATCATTGATGAATTTTATTCTACAAAATATAGAAAGGTGCAACTTCAATAATATAATTTATTTTTATTTTTATTTTTTTAATTTTATATACTTTAAATTTGAATTAAAATTTTATTTCGGATCATGTGAAAATTGATATGTATTGATGCAAGTCGCTGGCCTACTTTTTGCTAGTGAAAATTGCTCGTAATCTCACAAGAAAAATTCCTGGCACCGCTGTTGGTTATAAGACTTAATCTGAAACAAAAGGATCATTAAACGGATCAACATGCCTTCAAATGATTAAACAGGGAGGATACCTCAATGATCTCCTTACTGACAAGATTGACGACAAGCAGCATTACTAACTTCTCAGTATTTTCACCATATTCTAATTAATTTGAATTTAGAAAACTTATCCACTCCTCACTGAAAAACAAGAAATTTTGGTGAACAGTAACGTCACATCTGATGTAGTTTTACACAGCAGTGTATTTACACAAAGCTAAAAATTCTGAAACCTAACAGAAAGCGTGCTGAGATTCTGAAAATCCTAGGTTGCAGGAGACAGCTGCCTCAGTTTGTCCTGTAAGATTGCCCCTGCTTCATCTGCTACAGTCTTCTTTAAGCTCAATATTGGAAGCTTATTATCTTTTTGCAAGTAACTGGTACAAAAACCAAATAAAGTTGATTGCCTGCCAATTTTCAAGTAAGATACATTGAAATGATACACCCCAGATTGTTCTTCCTACCCTACAGAAAAAACCTAATTTTTTAACTATCTAATATAGCTGATCGACAAAGTAAATGATACTGATTCAACCCAGATTGTTCTTTCTACCCTAAGCTAACCAATTTACGAGTTCTACTTATTTCATTTTGAACCAAACAAATTCTCTCAAGTTCAGAAAAAAAATAACAAATTGATAAACAAGAAGCAGTGATTAATGACCTCTAGGTCGACACCAAAACCAATCCCCAACCAGCGCCAAAGCTTCCATAGCAAACCCTTCTCCTCCTCATCACTCCTATTGCAGCCGTTTATAGTGGTTCATCTCTCTCTCTCTCTCTCTCTCTCTGCTTTGATGTTTTCCGTTTAGCAGCCAACAATTCTTTTATTCTTCGCGCGAACAACCCTGTGCCCAGCTCTCTCTCACACCTTCTCCAAAGCCAACTAAGGAAGCCAAATGCTCTGTATTTTTTTTCCCCTTCACTTTCACTGGCTATTATAGCAAAGGATTGAGTTTGGTTAGCATGGGTATGGATGTTTTGGAATCCTGAGAAAAAGCCACCCTTGGTGTTATCAAATTCACTCCAATGCCATTGTATATTCACTCCCATTTTATTATCATTACTTCTGTTTGATCTCTTGCATGACAAAGATGGCATGTAAATCAGACTTTTAAATTGAGATTTTAATTTTAAAAACTAATTTAATTTCATTTATGTCAAGCTTAAATATCAACTCTAAAGTTGGCTATTTTTTTATTTAGATCATTAGTTTTAAATTTATGTATTTTAACCTTTAATTGACTAATATATTTTTTATTTTTTTAATTTGATATTTAATTCAGTAAATTTCAGTTTTTATATTCATATGCCTCTTTTAATTTGATCATTAGTTTTGATTTTTTTAATTAAATCTCTAATGATAATTAAATTTTAATGTTTATATAATTAAATCTAAACTTTAATTTTTTCTGATTAAAACTGAAATTAATTTAAAAAATAATTTTTCTTATAACACCATATATATCCCAGTTGCATGGGACTCCTTCCCGTCCAAAAAAAATCCAATATGCTTGGGATTCTATCTTGTTGCAAATTAATTATAATTTAATACTCTTAATTTACAAAAAAAATATTTATAACATAAAAATAATTAAATAATTCTTAGATTATCCTTGATTATAGTTGATTTAATGGTATGTTTTGTACAAAAGATCCCTCGTCAAACTCTGCATCCTATCTTCTTGTTTTTAATTTTTTTATATAATTTTTAAAATAAAAAATCAAAATGAAATGAAGAAAATGTGAAATTGATAACAATTAACAACATTTTTTAAGAAAATGCTGTTGAAAGTCATGTTTACTGTAAGGAACAGCAGAGCAGGAAGAAAAAAATTAATAAAAGAATAATAAAAAGAGAGAAAAAAGATAGAAGAAGGGGAAGGAAACGATAATTTTACGTGGAAAACCCTCTCAAGATGAGGGGAAAAACCACGGGGCAATCACGGAAACACTATTATTAATTTACATGCTAAGGTAACAATTTTGTTTTTTTTTAATGTACAGATAATAGTCAAACTATTATAAGAAACAATAAGTAAAGAAATAAAAAGAAGCAAAGTCAGAAACAATATAATTAATTAATTAATTAAAGGATATATACACATTTCCTTCTCCTCCTCCGGATTTGAGCGCTGTGATTATTTCTTTTCCCCCTGTTGTCGGGCGCCTGCAATAGGAAATTGATGGATGATATATGCTCTTAATTCATCGATCGAAGCTATTATTCTCTTATTAAAATTAATTATACAGTAAAACCACACGTTCGTTCTTGTTAGATTAGATGAAGATATTGTCTTCTTAATGGATATATATACTAATATAGGCAATTAATCCAATAGGAACACCCAAAACAAACAAACAAATAAATAAATAAAAGAGGAAGTTAGTTCCTAATTATATATGCAGAAGTTACCTGCAGCCATTTATCTATTGTCGTCGTAAACCTTGCAAATACCAAGGAAGCTCCTGCCAATTAAGAGGAGAAATTAAGTTGAAGATCAGTTTCCTAAAATTATACATAAAAGTGCTACCCTTTTCTACTATTAAATAAATATATAGATACAAAAGAATGTGACGTTAGATTTAATTATAAAAGAACACTTTACCTCATCTAATCCTTCTGATGTTTGGGGTATGAGAGGCGTTGGGCCAGCCCTCTCCTCCCGCTTTGAATTGCGCTCCTATAATTGGGCTGTTATAGATTACCAGTTGCTCTAGAGTTGTTGACTGGAGCATGTAATCCGGAAGTGCTTTCAGTTTTGGGCACTCCATAATTCTCAAGGAACGAAGAGATGGCATTATGATTGAATGGAAGATGTTTGTTTTATCTTCATTTCCTCCTTCTCCTCCTTCCCACTCTTCCCACTGTCCCATTCTCCAAAAGGAAAGACTTTTCAACTTGGGGAATGCATTAATAGTATTTGACGATGATGATGATGTCTTTTCTCCAATACTAATGTCACTATCCTCACCATCCTCCCCATCAACTCCCAATCCCAAGAATTCACGCCCCACCCTCCGCACGCGTTCCATGTCACCTACGGTTAATTCTTCAAGAGATGGCAACTTCCCCAGAGGAGG
>NW_011502646.1:4852-9249 GCF_000495115.2 Populus euphratica
AAACCTTGTGCCATCCACAGTTTGATCAAAGTATCCCTCTCAAATCTGAAGTCTTTTGGAAAGACTGCACAATATGAGAAACACCGTCTCATATCAGAGGGTAGGTCATCGTAGCTCAACCATAAAGGAGCCAAAATTTTGCTTTCAGCTTCTTCAATCTCCCAGACATGGCTGTTCAAGACACTTTCCCACTCTGCTCTGCTTCTTTTGAAGCGCAAAAGACTTCCTAGAGTCTTTGCAGCAAGAGGCAAGCCTTTACACTTTGCTGCAATTTGTCTACCAATATCTTCTAAATTATCATACTCTCTACTGGTCTTTTCAAAACATGCGAACTGACTGAACAGTGACCAACATTCCTCCGTAGAGAGAATTCCTAGTTCTAAAATGTCAATGGGTGAGGAGCCCATGCTACTCGCGACATTCTTCTTTCGTGTGGTCACCAAAATCCCACTTCCAGGCAAACCACACTTGAGGGAGTCTTTCAGTTGCTCCCACTTTGTGGAATCTTCATTCCACACATCATCTAGGACAAGTAAGAATTTCTTTCCCCTAATTGATTCTTGGACATGTTTCAATAAAGTCTGCAATTCGTTTAAATTTGGTGCAGACCCCATGAGATCTTCAAGGATTGCCTTGGCAATCGTTATCTCATTAAAAGGATCTGATACACAAACCCATATTGTCTTATCAAAGTGGGTCGTCACATCATGATCAATATAAACTAGCTTAGCAAGGGTTGTCTTTCCTATCCCTCCCATCCCTACTAGAGAGATTGTACGGAGGGCTGGTCCTTGACTCCTCTCACTCAACAACATTTTCATAACCCTGACTTTATCCATTTCTCTACCTTTAACTTCTTCTACGTCTATAACAGAAGTGGTTTTTCGATGTTCAAGCTGTTTAATTTCCACTTTAGATGACTTGAAGTCGAACTTATTTTTCTCAACCACAATGCCATCTATTCTTTCATTCAGTTCTTTAATCTTAAGAGCAATATCATGACGCAAACGAACTTCTCTAAAACGAAAGCAACTGAAGATCATGAAAGAGCATACCTTCCTTGTATTCTTGCGGGGATGCTCATTTACCTTGCTTTGCGATTTTGCAATTGCAGTGCCCCACTCATCCAGAACATCATCCAAGTCGTAAGATACGTCTTTGAGCTGATCTAACCAATGTTTGACCAACTGATCCTTCAACTGTCTTTCCTCTGCATTGGCAAGCACAGCTTGGATGGCCTGGAAATTGCTGGTAAGCTTTTTAACCTCGTTCTTGACACCAACGACGAGCCTCACTTCCTGAATAATGATTGAGCTCAGCTGCTCCAAGACTACGGAAACAAGAGCATCAGCCATATTCTTCAGAACTAAGGAATGGTTGAGAGAGGTTAAAATGAAATAAAAGGATAATAAATTTGGAAATGTGCAATATAGGGAGTAATTGATTGGTTGAGAAAAGAGGAGAAATAAAAAAAAGGGAGATTATGATTTGATGGTGCTTCATATGATCTATTACTTGATGTATATATAGTGCATTGGAAAAGGCCATGGAATCTTAATTTCATGTACTGAAGCAAAAGAACTTTGCTTTCATGATGGTTTTTGGGATGCTCGTCTTCCCCAAGAAATGCCCTTTATTCTTTCCTTTCGAGTTATCAGTTGAAATATTCCTATATTTACAAGAGCAAGCTAATCATTCTTTTTTTACTTTGGATGGGAATTCTTTTCCCCCTTGTAGTCATTAAAATTGCTTATGGAAGGTATCATGAACAATGGCCAACTTAAACCATTCAATTTATACATTCTTTCGGGACATTGTAGTTCAAGCAAGAATCTGATGCATGTGCAGCAGCCAAGTACGTAAACTAAGAGAAGGGGAACACGGATGGAATCTGATGCAAACGCAAAACTCTCCAGCCTACAGTTTGTTCTATGGTTTCTGAAACAACGTATCACTTACTAGAATTTCTTTCTTTGAATGGGAACTTGTTCCGCCAGCTTTGTTGTAAAACCCTTGGTGTTGATCAAATTCCTCCCATTTTATTATCATTACTTTTATTTGATCTGATTGATCTCTTGCATGACAAAGTTTTGGAGGTGGCATGAATGGGAGGATGAAAAGTTTTTGTAAGGTTTTGCTAGATAACAAATAAAGCAGTGAAGAGAAATCCTAGACCCAGCACACCTCCCAAAAACCTGTAGGTTCCTGATTTTCTTCAATTAAGTAACTTGTTCGATTTAAAGAAAAAAAAATAAACCATAATTCCAGTCTTCACCATTTCTTTCCGCACACAGCGGCCAAAGAGAGAACGGGACTAATACAAATAAAGCAATCAGTTAAATCCAAGAGCCACCAGCATCCTTGAAGCCTGGGGGGCCCTGGCATCCATCAATCAAATTCTTCCATCAAATCCAAGCTGTATCTACTATAAGGAAGGGAGATGAAAGATCCCGCAGTGAATTGCTGATATATATCAATAGTCTATCAAAATCTTATATCCAAAATAATCTTAATGTGGAATTATTATTTTTTTAGAAACAACGACATTATATTTTACTTTTGATGGAAAATTTTAGTTTGATTTGGAAATACTATACTACTAAGAAATTAAAAATGGAGAACTGCAAGTGAATAAATCATAAAGATCGGTAGGTGAACATCATCAAATTATATATTTTTGCCAATCTGGGCATAAATATGTGTAGGTCAATGATATAGTTTACACCCATATAGAAATTGTTAGGGGTTTTTATATATAAAAGGAAGATAGAGATAAAATATTTAGCTAAAACAATTTGATGTAATGAGTAAATATTTAAAAAAAAGTTGGCTTGGACCATCCACATTTGTCAATTAGCTGAAGAAGAAAAACATGAATTCAAATAAAATAATGAAAAATCCCAGAGTTATTAAATAAGATTCATAAATGGTTTTTGTATATTCCCTAGTGAGTTTTGAACCTAGGAATTTGAAATAAAATATTATTCTACCTAAGAAATTAAATTATGTTGAACTCTCTATTCAAGAGGATCAAGGGGTTATTGGATCGTCTAATTCAGGCAAATTTAAGTGGTATCCATCGATAATTTGAGAAAGCCGCCGAGATATTGAGCATGAAGCTACAAAGAAAGCCTCTTTGTATCTTTGAATACAAAGTTTACAGATTTAATGAAAGCTTCTGAATAAGCTTGGCAGAGGAGAAGACAGACTGCGGAGCATCATCACTAGCAACACAAATGGAAACGAGATTTCTTCAGCTGCTGTCACTAGTTTTTAACACCATGTGCATTACAAAAATAATACTCAGCCATGACCGACACAATGAAACGAGAAGGCTATGTGCAAGATACAAACACCTATTATGGTACACACTAAAATACATGCTATGGTGAAATTCGGCACCACGAACTGCATTTTGTGACAGAAGTATCAACATGAAGTCCAGAACCCACTCATAGAAGGAGAAACAGAAGGTTAAGCTTTGAGCTTTGCCTTGTGATTTCAATATGCTGTCATTGTTATTTCTCAAGAGCAAAATTCAAGTGAATAAACTCCTGTTTCATATGCAATCAATCAAACTGCAGGCAGGAACCTTCCTAACTCTAGCCTCCACCATTTTCCTTGTATCAGCAGCAGCAACACCCCATCTATCCACCCCAGCATGAATGAAAGACTAAAAAAGCATAAAGCAAATGTATCATAGTGTGCAAAGATGTACTTGATAAGAAAAACAGGGTAAACAGCATGCTAAACTAGGACACAGAAAACGCTCCCATGCAAGAAAAAAATTATTTTATTGCTCAACACAATTAATCATCAGATCTGTTACACAGATGCTCTATGATTATGATGCATTATTGACAGTACACTGACAGAAAGATTTTCACAAACCTCAGCGGTAGCAAGAAACATTTTAGCTAGTGATTGTTTCATAGAGCTTGATATTCTCTTTGAAATTTTGATTCCAATTTTTGATAACGTATTTGTTGATGTTAGGTTATTTTAAATGATTTAGATTTTCAGTATTAGTGATTCAATAAAATCATGTTAAAACTCGAAATCAATCAAACTTGGTTAAACTTGTAAAATAAACTTATAAAATTAGTTTGATTTTATTAATTTTAATCAAATTTGACTAATTTTAACTGATTTTAAGTTTTAACCTGACATGTTATATACATATTAATTTATAAAATTTTAAGATTTAATTAGTAATTTTAACAACCTAAAATTTATAAAATTATAAAATTAAATCGGTTTTAAATCGGGTTAAAACTCGAAATCGATCAAACTCACTCGGTCAAAATTATAAAATTAATCTGATTTTATTGATAAAATTAATCGGTCAAACTCACTCGGTCAATAAAATCGGGTTAAAACTCGAAATCGATCAAACT
>NW_011502646.1:13470-18095 GCF_000495115.2 Populus euphratica
CCTCCACCATTTTTTTCCTTGTATCGGCAGCAGCAACCCCCCATCTATCCACCCCAGCATGAATGAAAGACTAAAAACGCATAAAGCAAATGTATCATAGTGTGCAAAGATGTACTTGATAAGAAAAACAGGGTAAACAGCATGCTAAACTAGGACACAGAAAACGCTCCCATGCAAGAAAAAAATTATTTTATTGCTCAACACAATTAATCATCAGATCTGTTACACAGATGCTCTATGATTATGATGCATTATTGACAGTACACTGACAGAAAGATTTTCACAAACCTCAGCGGTAGCAAGAAACATTTTAGCTAGTGATTGTTTCATAGAGCTTGATATTCTCTTTGAAATTTTGATTCCAATTTTTGATAACGTATTTGTTGATGTTAGGTTATTTTAAATGATTTAGATTTTCAGTATTAGTGATTCAATAAAATCATGTTAAAACTCGAAATCAATCAAACTTGGTTAAACTTGTAAAATAAACTTATAAAATTAGTTTGATTTTATTAATTTTAATCAAATTTGACTAATTTTAACTGATTTTAAGTTTTAACCTGACATGTTATATACATATTAATTTATAAAATTTTAAGATTTAATTAGTAATTTTAACAACCTAAAATTTATAAAATTATAAAATTAAATCGGTTTTAAATCGGGTTAAAACTCGAAATCGATCAAACTCACTCGGTCAAAATTATAAAATTAATCTGATTTTATTGATAAAATTAATCGGTCAAACTCACTCGGTCAATAAAATCGGGTTAAAACTCGAAATCGATCAAACTGATTTCAAGTTTTAATTTAATTTGATATGTTATATATATATTAACTTTTAAAATTTTAAAATTTTAAAAGTTAATTCGTGATTTTAACAATTTTAAATTTATCTATGATTTTTCAAATACTTTATTAATCGGTTAATTAATTAAGTGGTTGAACTATGATTTTTCAAGTCGTTCAGCTTTGTCGATACATAAACGCAGGAGGAGGGTCGCATGCGTTGTTGGCCCATGCTACCAATTTGGACGCCTTTATTGAAATTTGAAGCTGGAAATTCCTTGCTGGTCCACCAAGTTAAGGAATTGCAAATTGCTTGCATCTTTAATCACTGCTTCTTGTTTTAAAGAGGCTTTGTTTTCAAGTTATGTTAATCACTGCTTTGTTTTCACGTCAAAATTGTTTTAATTGCTTGCATCTTTAATCACTGCTTCATGTTAACAAGTAAGAATTTAATGGTTTGTGACATACACTAAATCCTCAATTTCCTTTTTTTCCTTAACATTTTAAAGAGGCTTTGTTTTCAAGTTATGTTATTGATTAATTTATGTAAAAAACTGAAACAACAATAAAACTACTAGATCTTTTCATTTTAAAGGTAATCAGAGTTTTTTATTTTTTATATAAAAAAATATAGAGAAATAATTATTTAAATGATAATTAGATATTAATATGATAATGATGACACATCGATTTGATAGCTTGAGCATCAATATAACATGTGAAAATAAACCATGAATATAACATGATCTCTACTTTCTTCACTTATCATGCCGGATCATTGTATTAATTGAGTCTCGATGTTGATAAGAAATTTTCATTTATTCATGAGTTATTGGAAATAATTAAATCAAATTATTAAAATAAAAATAAATTAGTTAGTAAAAATTACTAGTTACTTTTATGCTGCGAAGCTGATGAATAGGTATAAAATCAGATGTAAATTCAATTACATAAAATTCACTATTCTTATAATGTTGATTCGAGAAGGTATATATTTTAATAATCTAATTATATTAGGAGTTAGCATATTCATAATTAATTTTATAATTAATTTTAAAAGATGTAACTTAACTAATTAGATTTTATATTTATTTTTAAAAAATTATTAATTTGAGTCTCATAAATTTTAGAACCACTAAAAATTTATATTATCATTATTTTTAGAGGTAGAAAAATTCACTTTCATTTTAATCTTTAAGTTCTATATAAATTATTTATATGTTGAACACAAATATTATCTCTTAGTTTTTTATTTAACAAATCTCATAACATTAAAAAATATACTTATATTAAAGCCTTCTTTTTTGGGATTTGAAATTAATTTAGAATTCTCTAACGAGAGCTTAGCGTTAATAAATTAGTTAGTAACAGTAAAAACACAAAAACTTATATTTTTTTTAAGTATAATCCACCGACAAGTTTCAAAAACCACTGCATATTCCAACCCAACCCATGCTGGGGCACTGAAAAGCGAGCGTCCATCAATTTTTGATTGGGCCAACTTACTGATTTGTCATCGGTCTAGTCTACAAGCTCGGGTCTCCTACGTTACTAGATTTACTAGATAGGTGGAATGTGAGATGTCTGGGTCTCGCATATATATATATATATATATATATATGTTAGAGTGCATGAAAGAGATTATTTTTTAAAATATTTTTTATTTAAAAATATATTAAAATATTTTTTTATTTTTTTAAATTTAGTTTTGATATAAACATATTAAAACAATTTAAAAATATAAAAAATTATTTTGAATCTAAAAAAATCTAAAACTTTTCAAAAACACAATTCAACTGCAATATTAAACATGACATTCTCTTGAAAAAATTTAAAATTTATTTTTAAATTAATTTTTAATTAAAAAAACAATAATTTTAATGCAGGTGTGTTTAAAAAACACAATACAAACACATTGTCAAAAGGCACCTCTCACAAGTATAATCAAACTGGAATTTATTAGTAACCTTTGAAATCCTCTTGCTCGATTTCATATTTAGTCGGAGTTTAAAATGGAACTATCAGAGAGGAGTTAACCGTGTATGATCATCTACTTTTTATGTCTAAAGAAACAAAGAAAATTAGCAAAAACACATGGTTTAACTAAGAAAATTTCAAGACAACATAATTTTTTCTAGATATTAAGATGATGATATATTGATTTTTAATTAAGAATTCAAAATATAACACATATTGAATGATATTTTTTAAATACTAAGACGACAATATATTTGAGACAACAATATATTAGATCAGCACGAGTCAACTTAGTTTGACCAACTAAACTCATAATCAAGGTTATGAGATCGTGATAATCCTCTGAATCATAAATAAATAAAAAATTACAATACTCAATTCTCAATTGACCTTATTTTGAAAGAATAAACATAAATAAAAATATTTGAATAATAAAAAGATAACTTAAGTGAACTTGAAATAACCTCTCAATCCCATGATCCTGTGCCTTATCAAATTTAATAACTTTTTATCTCTAAAATTATTCTTTATTTAATCATAGAATCATGTGCTTATGACTCCTTTTTTTATAAAATAACCAATTTTTTTTTTTAAGGATAGGCATAATGAATTAAAAAAATAAAGAACAACATAATTTTTTTCAAATGAAATAAAAAAGAAGATATGATTTCATAAAAAAAGAATTCCAATGGTGTTCAACAAATAAATAAAAATTATTTTTTAGGTCATCTACTTGAATTGATCAAAGTGTAAAATATATGGTAAAAATAAGGAGGGATCGAAAGAAAAAAAAGAAATAAAAGGAAGTCAGTCGTGTGCGGGCCTTAGCATACGACCCATAAAAAAAAGGCATGACCTAAAAGGTGCATGAAAAAAAAAACATTATCCGCTTTATTTTGTTGATGTTTTCCTTGGAAAATACAGCATATAATTCTATCGGTAATTCTTTATAAATATTTTTAAAAAATCTATTTTACAAAACTATAAAATAATTAAATTGATATAAATCAACAATTTATAATCAATACTTGAAAAAAAGAAGAAGAAAATCAACTCAAACAAATTTGTAATAAATAAATAACTCGAAAAAAATAAATTGAACTAAAAAAATTCATATGAAAAAAATTAAGTTGCAATTGCTACAAATTTAAAAATCCTATAAATAAATCAACAAAAAATTTATCTCATATGAAAAAAAAAATCCTACAACAACATTTATACAATTATTAAGAACAAAAACAATTAAAAAACAAATATAGTGAAAAAACATGAAAAAAGAAGAAAAAAATCTTACCCTTATGTAATTGCGAGTGAAACTAAGAAGGAAAGAAAAAACAAATTCGTAAAGTATATTATTTTTTTTTGCTATTAATCAATATAATATTTGAAAAAAATATTTATTCTAAAATATTTTTAAATAAGTATTGACAGCCTTACATACGGAATAAGTCTGTCGATATTAGACAGAGAGTTAAAAAAAATTTATTGTCCATGCCACAATCATCAACAGCTAGTCCATCGGTATTTTACAGAGAGTTTTAAAATATTTAGGGCCCATGCCACCATCATTGTTGGATTGCCCGTTAGTGATTTACGTTTGGAAATACAAACGGAATACATCCATCAATAAAGTTCTAGCTGGAAATTTTTTTTGGCACGCTTTCCTCGTCTGAAAGACCATTGATGTTTTTTTTTTTTTTGCCGACATTCTTAGTGACAGAAATGGGAATTATTGACGATCAATATTCCGACAGACGTATTCTGTAGGTGAAACCATCAGAAAAAATGTTACCGATAAATTGTGAGTCTTACACTGACAGAATTATTCCATTAATAAAACTGTTTAATGGTGTAGTGTA
>NW_011502639.1:0-2370 GCF_000495115.2 Populus euphratica
CAAACTCATTGGTGCAAAAATCAGCTTCATCGGAGCAAGCGGTAGCATACACGCGCCACCTGAAGATTCTGCACTATCGCCTACATGTAGCCCATACGCATCAAAGGTTGAAGACGACTGAGCCACATGCATGCCATATTTGCACCGAGCCGAGCCGCCAAGCTGAGTTGCAAGCCACGCCAGGAGCCAAGCTCCAGCCAAGCTGAATTCGCGTCATAGCCTAGCTGATAGAATATTCTTGAAGTCGCGTCATAGCCTAGCTGATAGAATATTCCTGGTTCAACCCCAGCGAACCGCCCGATGTCCAAAATCGGTTTTTTGACCGGTTCAGCCCATTTCTGACCCATTTTCTACAAAGTCAGACCGGTTCCCTACTGTTTTGAGCATTCCGGATCCATTTACAGTGTTTGTTTTGTTAAATTCAACTCACAAAAGGTGATATAGTCATTCAAAGAGCAAAATGACTATAGAAAATGCACAAACACTCATCCGGAAACTAACTAAAGACAACTATGATAGTTGGCGCATTAGATTGAAAGCATTTCTTCATTCACAAGAGTGTATAGAGATTGTGTAATATGGTTATGATGAACCAGAGTCCAAAGAATTAGAAGATGCTTTACAAGAGGCATAAAAGCAAGTCCTCAAAGTCAATAGAAAAAAAGACAACAAAGCAAAGACCATCATTTATCAAGGTCTTGATGAAGCGACATTTGAAATCATTGCTTTCGCAGAAACATCAAAAGAAATATGGGAGGCTCTCCAACAAAAATACAAATGTGCAGACAGAATCAAGAAGATTCGCTATCTTTGCGAGGTGAATTTGAATTATTACAAATGAAGTCCTTGGAATCTATTTTTGATTATCACACAAGAATTATGGTGATAGTTGATCAGATAAGAAGAAATGAAGAAACCCTCACAGATGCTCGAATTATAGAGAAAATTTTGAGATCCCTAGATCCAAAATTTGATTTTATTATTGTCGCTATTGAAGAGTCCAAAGAAGTGGACATATTGACAATGGATTAGCTTATGAGTTCTTTACAAGCTCATGAGCAAAAGATTGTAAAAACAAATGGAGATAAGGCAATTGAGCATGCCTTAGAAGCAAAGTTGTCTCTCAAAGACAAATCTAAGCAAGGAGAGACTTTAACAAATGGATATACCACTCGAGGAATAAGTCAACAAATAGGAGCAGGAGTTCAGCTATTTCAAGGAAGAGGTTATTGGAATATAAGTTTTAGAGGAAAAGGTGGTAGAAACACCACTAGAGAAGGTCGAGGATAACAAGCGTTCACTCCTAGAGGAAGAGGAAGCGATTACAATAATCATGACAAGAGGAATATCCAGTGTTGTAATTATAATCAATTTGGGCATTATAGCATTAAATGTCAAAAGAAAGCTCCATTAGAGGTACGTGAGCAAGCTAATTATCCAGAGGAGGGTGCCAACAGTAGAGGAGCAGTTGCATTATATATCCAACAAGGACTTGGCAAGAATCAAAAGAATATTTGGTATCTAGATTCTGGAGCCAGTAATCACATGTGTGGTCAATGAGATCTATTTGGTGATCTAGATGAGACCATACAAGGTCTAGTCACCTTTAGAGATACCTCAAAAGTTCCATTCAAAGGTAAAGCCAACATCCCAATCAAGTTGAAGAATGGCGATCATAGCTACATCGCTGATGTCTATTATATCCCAGCCATAAAGCAGAACTTGGTGAGCATAAGTCAACTTTTAGAGAAAGGTTATACACTTTTCATGAAGAATTATTATCTAATAATTATAGACTACAATGGGAGATTAATTGTCTATGTGAAAATGTCCAAGAATAGGATGTTTCCTTTAAACATCCAATATGATGCAGCAAAGTGTTTGAATGTCATCACCAACAGTGAAGAATGACTTTGACGCCTCAGGCTTGGACATTTGAATTTCAAAAGTCTAAAGATGCTAGGAAGCAAGAAGATGGTCAAAGGTATGCCCCACATTGATCATCTAGATGAAGTCTGTGAGAGTTGTGTCCTCAGCAAACATCACAGATCCAGTTTTGCCAAAGAAGTCAACTGGAAAGCAAACACTGGAGTTAGTACACACAGATGTGTGTGGTCCTATAAAGCCTATGTTGACTGGATAAAATAGGTACTTTGTAACAACCCGTCTTTTCAAGCGCCAAAGCAACAAAAAAATTTTTTTTACTTGACACACATCGTGTTGGTAATTTATGAACCTGTTTTCTCACATCATCAAAATGCAGGAAGGGAGTTTCATGACCCATACCTTTCAAATCTAGCTAGGTTTGAGGAAGGTTTGACAGTGTTCTTCCTCCTCTCCCGCTGGTTCTCTTCCTTCTTCTTCCTCTCA
>NW_011502639.1:2400-3220 GCF_000495115.2 Populus euphratica
CTTTCTCTCTAGGTAGCTGTTCGATCTTCTCTAAAGGTCTCCTCTCTCTACCTCACATGTTCATAAGGCTTAGGTTTTTGTTGGGGAGGAGAAAGGGAGAGTAACATATAGCTGGACATACAGCTGCAAACAACTTTGAGAAGAGCTAGGTGACACGACGAAAAGATTAATGTCTTCTCCCAAGTGCAGGAGTGTCGAAGTAATAAATAGGGGTTGGTTTAGATGTGTTCTTATCCTTGTTTTGGTCTATCTAAAACCAGTTTTACCTCTCCCTCTTAGCTCCTTAAGTTAATTATTATTATTTTATTTTTAAGATAAAAACTACATCGTTGCCGATGCAGAAATCGACAACAAGAACTGCTTCGCTGTAGATGTAGAAATCGGCAGCGAAAACTGTGTTGCTGTCGATCAAGAAATCGACAGCAAAAACTGAGTCATCAGTTCTGTCTATATATATATATATATATAGATATATTTTTCTTTTGGGTGTTTACATACTTCCTTACTTTCATTAATGATTTTAGTAGAAAGATATGCATATATTTTCTGAAGAAGTCAGAAGTGTTCAATTGTTTTAAAGATTTTAAAGCAATTGTTGAGAAGCAAAGTGGCTATAAGATCATAACCATAAGATCTGATCAAGGTGGAGAACATACAGAAAATAACTTTGAAGCCTTTTGTACACAATAAGACATCAGACATCAAACAATACCAGCTTATACACCACAACTGAATGGTGTAGCTGAGAGGAAGAATCGAACAATTCTTGATATGGCAAGAAGTCTACTCAAAGCAAAGAAGCTGCCCAAGCAATACTGGG
>NW_011502639.1:4130-5027 GCF_000495115.2 Populus euphratica
GTCTTGCTAGGTTATTTATTACTTCGACACTCCTGCACTTGGGAGAAGACATCAATCTTTTAGTCGTATCACTATCACTCCACAAGAAGCATGGAGTGGTCACAAACCATGTGTTACTCATCTTCAAGTCTTTGGTTGTGTGGCATATGAAAGATCCCAAATGCAAGAAGGACCAAACTCGATGATAAAAGCGAGAAATGCATCTTTGTCGAATACGGTGATAGAAGGATACAAGCTATATAATCCCATCATAAGTCTCAAAGGATTGTTTTGTTTCGTAGTTTAGCGGGACGTGATTGAATTTATATTTTATTTTGATGTTTTAACATTAAAATTTATTTTGATATATTTTTATAAAAAATATTTTTAAAAATCAAAGAAGTACCAACAATACTTACAAAAGGTTCGATATTACTAGTAGATGAGCCACAAAGTCTAGTACATAGATTCCCTGACTTCAACAGGAGAAACACACTAGAATCATCATCAGCACCCTCTTCAGAAAGACCAAGAAGGATGAGAAATATAGAAGAGCTATACGATACCACTCAAATCATGGAAGATACAACTCTATTTTGTTTCTTTACAGATAGTGACCCATTTAGCTTCAATGAAGCTATCACAGAAAAAAAGTGGATAGAAGCAATGGATGAAGAAATACATGCCATTGAAAGAATGATACCTGGAAGCTGACTTATCTACCAGAAAATAAGAAAGCAATATGTGTCAAATGGAATTATAAGACAAAGAAGAATGCAAAAGTAGAAGTGCAAAGTTATAAAGCAAGATTAGTGACAAAATGCTACAAACAAAGAGAAGGCATTGACTATGGAGAAGTATTTGCTCCAGTAGGCCCAACTAGAGACAATCAGATTGATGATCTCACTAGCAGCACAA
>NW_011502639.1:6209-9244 GCF_000495115.2 Populus euphratica
TTTTAAGTACTAATCACACCCCCCAACCAGCTTATTACTAGATTCGGATCAACATTTTTGGTGCGTTTTTCATCTGTGATTTCTTCCTCAGAATAAATCATTTGCAAATCTTCAGTTTCATCCAATTCATTATTATAAAACATATTTTAGTTGAGTTATTGATACTTCAAGTGCAAAATGATGATATAAAACCATGATAAAAATGCACTTTTAAGTACTAATCAAATGACTTCCTAGAAGAAAAGATCTATATTGAACAACCACTTGGATGCATTAAAGCTGAAAATTAAGGCAAAGTATACAAGTTGAAGAAGCCCTCTACGGTTTGAAGCAAGCTCTGCATGCTTGTAATAGCAGAATTGACAGGTATTTTCAAGATAATGGATTTGAAAAATGTCTATATGAACACGCAATATATATGAAGAAAGAAGCAGATGGTAGCATATTATTTATGTGCCTATATGTTCATGACTTGATATTCACCAACAACAAACCTACCATGTTTGAAGACTTCAAGAAAAGCATGGTATAGGAGTTTGAGATGACAAACATTGGTTTGATGGTATATTTTCTTGGCTTAGAAGTGGTGTAGAAAGAAGAAGGGATTTTTGTATCCCAAAGCAATTATGCCAAAGATATTCTTAAAAGGTTCAAGATAGAAAGCTGCAATCTGGTATCAACTCTAGTTGAGAATGAAGTGGAATTGTAGAAGAGTAAAGTTGGAAATGTTGATCCAATTTACTTTAAAATCTTGCTAGGAAGCTAAAGGTACTTGACATGGATTAGACCGGATATACTCTACAGAGTCGGATTTATCAATAGATATATGGAGACACTAGACCAGTCTCACATGAATGCAGCTAAGAGAATTCTTCGCTAAATCAAAGGCACAATAAATAAAGGTATGTTTTATACCTTAAGTATAAACATTAATCTTGTTGGCTACTCGGATAGTAATTGGGGTAGAGATCTTGATGAAAGAAAAAGCACAACAGAGTTTGTCTTTTTCATGGGAGACATATTTTTCACATGGTCATCCAAGAAGCAATTAATAGTAACATTATCAAGCTGTGAAGCTGAGTATGTTGCTGCTAACTCAACTGTGTGCCATTTAATATGGTTAAGGAATAAGCTAAAGCATTCGGGATTTCCTCAAGAAAATAATACATAGATTTATATCGATAATCGATCAATGATTGCATTTGCAAAAAACCCGGTGTATCATAAAAGAAGTTAACACATTGATACACGTCATCACTTTATCTGAGAGCATGTAAAGAACAAAGAAATCAAGCTGATATCATGCAAGACAAATGATCAAGCTGTAGATATCTTTACAAAGCCATTGAAGAGAGAAGTATTTATTAGATTGAAGTTCATGCTTAGAATGACATCCCTCAATTGAGTTTAAAGAGGAGATTTGTTGTATTAAAATCAATCTAAAAGGTCAAGGAAGGCAACCACCTACCACTACTTGCAGCCACCAGCCACCAGTTGCAAGCTGTATGCTACCAGCTGCCTTTACACCATTGGCCACAATTGCCTTCACACTTGAAGATTGAATTTTCTTGTTTTGAATTCATGTATAAATAGGCAGCTAAGTTTATGTTATTATATATGGAGAGATTTGAGAGAAACACTAGAGAGAAAGAGAGAGGGTGTGCATTGAGCTTTTGTTTAATTAATTGTAAGCTTTTGTTCTTGAAATAAAATAGTGTGTTTTATCCCCTCTGAGTATTTTAAAACCATCATCAATGGTTTCTCCCACCAACATGAAGGACTCCAAGTATCACTTTATCTGGTTCTCAAGACACACCCTCTGTCATGCCTTCATCCTCTGGATTGCCTTGATGAATAGGTTATACACTATGGATATACTCCTCTCCCACCTGATGATGGTCTGCCAAGCAGACCTAGCTTCGATTGGAATTATTCGTGTAGCCCTAGATTCCTTCTACAAGATATTAAGGCTAGCCATCAATCATGACAAAAGTTATGTTTTCTTATTAGGGGTGGATCGCTCAGGATAGCAATCACAAACCAACTTCACTTCAAGCCAGGGACTACGCCAGTGAAGTATTTTGGCATCCTCTAAAGTAGCACCAGGCTGACTTATCAAAATTATGTGGCTTTAATTAAAAGAATCTCTTCTCAGTTCAAGGTCTAGACCTCAGCCTCGCTCACCTATGTTGGGCGTCTTCAGCTTAATAAATCTACTCTTTTCTTGATATATACAAGTATATTGGTCCAGCATGTTTATT
Source organism: Populus euphratica (assembly GCF_000495115.2). NCBI lineage: Eukaryota > Viridiplantae > Streptophyta > Magnoliopsida > Malpighiales > Salicaceae > Populus > Populus euphratica. The sequence goes on from NW_011502639.1 coordinate 8,471, forward strand.
TGCTTAATGGACAAGGATCTTAATCAAATTTTAGGCAACCTCAAGAGCATCTGAAACCTCTAAAACATCTAAATTGCCAATCAAGATAAGGGAAGGGCAACACTGTATTGATTAGCAAGCCTCAGTTGCAGGCTTCATTCCTATTAGAGAGGTTCTTACTCCAAGAGCTCACTGGTTCCTGTTCATGTAGTGCCTTACATGGTTTTATCTATTCTTTATGTGTTTTTTTGTTTGTTTTGTCTTGCTATGCTGGTAATAAACCAGCACTTTATTTCCATTGAATTTCCATTTTATTTGGTTTGTATTTAAATACTTAGGGTATGCCCCTCGAACTTTTTGTATATAATTTTTCTTTTCTTTTTATATACATTTTAACTATATTAAAAAGAAAATTAGGATTTAAGGTTTATGGTTTTTTTGTTTTTAGAGTTGGGCTTTAGGCTTTAAGGTCTTAGGGTTTTAGGGAGGGAAAAGAATGAAGGAAACATGGCTCTTGTAGGCGATAAGAAGTTCTTGACTCATCGGCCTGAGATCTGCTCCATCAACCACTGTTTTCAGCTTCTTAACCTTGACACACATTCACCTCAAACATCTTCAACTTTTAACCGAACAACATTCCACCCAGAAGATTTACCCACTCGTACCTGATTAATACTTAAAAGTGCATTTTTATCATGGTTTTATATCATCATTTTGCACTTGAAGTATCAATAACTCCTTAACCAAAGCATGTTTTATAATAATATATCAAATAATATAAGATACCTTTAATTT
>NW_011502639.1:16738-16956 GCF_000495115.2 Populus euphratica
TTTTAAGCGTGTCAGTACCCATCACCATTCACCTTTCAACCATACGCGCTCCATGACACGACCAAAAAAATTATGTCTTCTCCCAAATGCAGAAGTGTCGAAGTAATAAATAACCTGCAAGACTGGGTTTGAATCACAGAGAGGTTAATTGTATAAATTATAGATAACAACAACAATAACAACAATAATAACAGTAATAGTAATAGTAATAGTAATAG
>NW_011502639.1:16987-18133 GCF_000495115.2 Populus euphratica
AGTAGTAGTAGTAGTAGTAGTAATAAAAAAGAAGAAGAAGAAGAAGTTGATAAGAACTTTGAGATGGAAGATTAACGTAAGGATTAAACAGTGATAACAACAAATGTGAAGGTTAGAGGATCCATTAATGGTATATTAAATAAGTATAGCATAAACTTTTATTATTTAATTGAAAACCACACACAAAGAAGGTTCCAACCAGATTATAAATTATTAATATGATTACATTAGTTATCTTACTCGATTAAAGCTAGTACTTTGTGTGTGGTCATTTAGACTTCTAAAACTATTGATTTGATGACTTCTAAAACCATTGTAAGGAAAAAAAAATTAGAGGTCATTTGGACTTCTAAAACTCCAAATATGGGTCAAACACTAAACAATGTTCTGGTTGCAGGACAGATTCAGACTTCTTTATTGTTACTACAATTTGAACTTAAAAATTGCCTTTTTAAATTTGGGCTTCTATGAAAGTTGTAGGCCTGTGTCTTACTTTTCCATCCATATAAAGTAGATCTAAATCCGAGATCTTCACCTCCAAATATGACCTAATTATCGAACAGTGTTCCAGTTTGGACTACACCAACATCTCTTTTCTAAGTTTGGCCATCTCTTTGTCCTTTCAATTTTAGTTCTTAAACTCATCAATCAATCCTTTCATTTATGTGATAGGCCTGCATTTTAAATTAACATTTTCCACAAATTAAAGGTATCTTATATTATTAGATATGTTATTATAAAACATGTTTTAGTTAAAGAGTTATTGATACTTTAAGTGCAAAATAATGATATAAAACCTTGATAAAAATATACTTTTAAGTACTAATCACTCCACTTCCACCACCCTCCCTTATTGAATCTGGATTTTGTCTGCCCTTTACAACGTTTAACATCTACACCACATGGCTCACATTCCCACCATGATGCCTATAAAGACCACTAGTAGAACTTCCCTTACCATCGACCAATCTTCATGGGTAATGGGCTGATAGAGTTAGGATATCTGACTCTAGCACCTGATTCACTCTTGACAATCTCCCTCGGCAGTCAGTTAGGCACCGCCTCAAGGTATCAAAGGAAATGCTGCTTGAGAATGCTGAACAGTGGAGTTGATGCATGGTTGGCTTCTTTCTATGATATAAAACT
>NW_011502644.1:0-8077 GCF_000495115.2 Populus euphratica
AATTAGAAAGCCCCCAGTCAATTTTTTTATATAAAAAATTTCAAAAAAATAAATATTTTTTAAAATAAAAATATAATGTTAAGGTAATTGACTTAAATGAATTTAATAAAATCTATTAATTTAATAATATCATTAGAAAATAAAATATCAATAACAAATAAAGCAAAAAAATAATAATAATTCAGTACAAAAGATGGATGAATGCTCGGTAATATTATGGAAATATATCTTCACAATATTCCCATAACACCTCATTGATCTTATTTATTAATAAATTAAAAATTAAATAAATTAAAATAATTTTATAGAAAGAAAAATATAAATATAAATATAAAAAAATAAGACAAAAAAGTTAATTAATGTTAACTTTTTAAATGGTGACCAGGGTTGTTGTAACCCAATTTTGAATTTACCAAGATTTTCTTGAATGTTATTTATTTTTATTATTATTCATAAAATTCAAAAAAAAAATTAAGAAAAAGTTTAAAATTCAAAAATATATTTTTCTCTAGTCAACCATATCTTTTCATAAAAACTGATTCCACCATGTCAATACGAGTCAAACCATGTCGATTATGGTAAAAAATGAGTTTTCAGGTTGCTTCAAGTCAAAACTATTATTTTCGATCAAAATCGTGTCCACTAGGTCAATATAGATCAAACCATGTCGATTAGGGTAAAAAATGAGTTTTCACGTCGTTTTTAGTCAAAACCGTCATTTTTGGTTAAAACTAAGTCCACCGAGTCAAACCATGTCAATCAAGGTAAAAAATAAGTTTTAAGGTCGTTTTGGGTCAAAACCGTTATTTTCGATCAAAATCGAGTCCACCGAATCAATACGGGTCCAACCATGTCGACCAGAGTAAAAAATGAGTTTTCAAGCCATTTCGGGTCAAAACCATCATTTTTTATCACCAAGTCAATATAGGTCCAACCATGTCAGCCGAGATAAAAAATCAGTTTCAAGTCATTTTTGGTCAAAACTGTTGTTTTTAGTCAGAACCTGGTCCACCGTATTGATACCCTATCGAAAGTATTTTTAGTGTTTCAATATAATTTTCAGTAATTAAAATTTATTTTTAGCCGTTGAAATAAACCTTTTCTAATACTGATTTGAGTTTTTAGTTTCACACATATAAATATTTATTATTATATATAATAAAACAAAATCAATAATACAAAAATTTTTGTCATAGTAGGCAAAGTAGTTTGGCCAATAATAAAAGGGGCAATTGTAGCAATAAAATTTTTCTTTAAAGCGATTTGTGCCACTGTCATGAGATTTTCATGTTCCCTCATCATTGACTATAAATAGCCACTAAAAATTCACCAAGAGGAGGTGGAGTAAAAAAAAAAACAAAGAGAGATTTGTTATTACTATTAAGGTTTTTTTGCTATTTCTTCACACTAGTAACTAATAAGATATTGATTAAAAAAAAATTTAAAAATACAAAAAATATCTTAATCATTAAATCTAATAATTTTTAGTTCTGGACCTTTGATTTAAAAGGATCTAATAGAACTTATCACACTAGATTAAAATCCAAGTCCATCTTAGTCTTTAAAACAATCTACCTTTCAATCCTGTCATGCCACATCACTCGGTGTACAAAGCTATCGGTGCATCTTACCACACTACAATAAGACTCAGTCTATCCAGACCGTCAGATCAACTTGCAGATCAAGCCAACCACAGCTGAAGGATCATTTCATCTGTCATCCAGCTGTTTAGAACCTTTAGCTACACCGGGTTACCATGCTAACGTTCACACTTTAGCAAACCTCGAAGGCTCTCTCTCTCCTCCTGCCAACGACTCTTTCTCTCATTCGATCTCTCACCTCCGACCACTTAAAGCCTTCGAACCACCACAGAAAGGTTAATCGCCTCCTTTAAAGAAAAACCGAGGCGGTTTCCATCCCCTTCTCTACCCCATCTAGCCCATCTAGCCGAAAAAAGTCACGATTTCTTCAACCGTCGAAGCTTTAAACCGTCGATTCTCTCTCATCAGCCATCAACAGCCATCGAAACCACTGTTATCAAAATACTCGTTCTTAGATCTATTAGAATCAACCCTTTTTGGCCGAGAATCTCACTGAAGAATTTCACCCCCTCCAACAATGACCGCACGTGGGCTAAACGAGCTATCAAGGTTATTTTCATAATTTTCTGAGAAATATAAGGGTATTTCAGTCTTTTACCTATACGGTGGTACTCAATTAATTTTTGGGATTCCTAATGGTATTTTTTTAATTATACACACACACACACACACACTTGTAAAACTTTCTTTGTATGTTGTAAAACAAAAAACCAAAATAAATATAAAAAATAACAACGTGGGTCCAACACTCATTTTATCATGTCATCGTTCGTGGATTCAAAGCCTAATTCTCAAATATGGTTATGCCAAATTCTTAATAATACTAACATTTGTTTTTTAATGAACATTGTTTGTCAACATATCTTCTTTATTTTTTTACAAAAAATGACCAATATCAAAAATTTAAATATAAAATATGGATTATGTCCATTATTTCTTTTTGGTAACTCAGACGCAACTTCTTTTTTTTTTAGAGTTAAACATCAACATTTTAAATAAGCCTCCTATTTTTATATCATTTTTTTTTTGTTTTGTTTACGTGTCTCCTATTGAACATTATTTGTCAACATGTCTTTTTTTTACAGAAAAGAATTGATGTTAAAAGTTGAAATACTAAATATGGATTATATCCATTATTTCTCCTTTTGGTAACTCGGACGTAACTCTTCTCTTTATGGTTAAACATCAACGTTTTAGACAAGTCTCTTATTTTTAGGGATTGATGCTATTTTTTGACATGTATCCTATTTTTAGGGACTGATGTTAACTAATTTTTAAAATAAATTGTAAATAAACTCAAAATATAATAGCATTTGAATCAAATAAAAAACACATAAGTAAGGGTAACCTTTCTCTTGAAATGATATTTTAAGGGTAGTGTATACTTTTTTCTTAATCATAACTAACCCAGTACCTGAATCTCTAAGACCAGTGTCTAATTTGGGATTTCTAGTTCCCTCAAATTACTAGATGACAACTCTAATAAAATCTTTATTTTCTCCAATCGAGTAATCTTTTTGTTAAATAACAAAAATGGAGTCGTCACGCGACATCGTGTATTGACAAGGGTTATAAAATCGAAAGCACTATACATGAAAAAATCATAAAGGTTTAAATCACAAAAAAAATACAAAAGAAATCCAAAATAAAAAAACACAATAAAAATAATGTGTTAAAATTGCAATAAAAAATAAATCAAAAGGAAACAACAAATTTGAGATTTGAGATTAATTTGAAAAGAATAAAAACATTAACAAAAGGACAAAAATCAAGACAAAAAAAATATATATTATAGGAGTAAAACTAAAAACAATGAAACTTTCATTAAAGATTCAAAGAAAAAAAATAAGAATAACCATCAAATCTTAAGCATCAAAACATAACAAAAAAATGAATATACAAAATTTTTCAACATGTTCTTTTACACTAAAAAAACTCTCAAATATAAATCAAAACATTTATATACATATCTACTTAAACAAATCAATAATCATTATGTAAAGCAATGAGAAAACAATCATCAATAATAATCAAAATAAAATTAAGAAAACCAAGTGAAAAATCAAGATCAAAATATCTAATATTGCAATACAAATAATTTACTTGATTATGTTTAACGAACTTTTTTTATCAAAATAAATTTGTAATAGAAAAATACATTAAATTTGTAATAGAAATTAACACACACATAAAATTTATTAAATAATAATTAAAAAAATCAATACAAGGCTGCAGATATGAGAAATCATAAAAAAAAAAATCAATATTAAAAATCAATATTAAAAAACAATTTAATCCATATAAAATTAAAAAAATCACTGATGAATCATACTTACCTCTTTAAAAGTTAAACACACTTAATATCATTTAAAAATAATCACAATATAATTAAAATATAAACTTAAAATTTATTTTAAAAAAGCACTCAAATATTGTATTATTTAAAAAAACTAAAAAAAAAATTAGATCATGCACTACGAGGCTTGGCAAGCCTGACTCAATAAAATAATAGCTTGTACGCGAACCTATAAAACTAGGCCCAAACAATAGCCTTTATTTATTAAAAAAAAGTTTAATGGGGTATATGACATCATCCACCCAAATATATCTATATATATATATATAAAAAAAATGGTGTGTTGCCTATATCATTAGATGTTGTGTCACCTTAACAATCTAGAATTAGACAGCTGTGGTGGTTGGAAAAACAAGATTTTTTATTTAAAAATTCATTTCAACCTATTTTTTATTTGAAATACCTAGAAAAAACCCTAGAGACATTATTAAGTAAATCCATGGCCACCAATAACCCAATAAACCGCTCGAAATCTATCTAAAACAAAAATTCTTTTAGATCTTAGATATATTTTTTAGGTGTTTTCAAGGTAAAAAAAAAAAAGCCCCTAAATGCAACTCTCTTTATTATGTGAAATTTTTTAACATAAAAATCAACTATTTTAGGGTTTGAAATCTTTTTTAATGGTTACTTTTTTTTTTCTAAGTTAGAATCCAACGACTTTTTTTCTCTTTCATTACCCTCTAGCAAAAAATAATTAAAAAAATAAAATTAGTTATTAAAATGTATTTTTTTAAAATTTAAAGGGCTCATTATTTAATATCTAAAAACATAAAAAATAAAAAAAAAATCTATCAATAAAGTTTTAACCCATCCTTTATATTATCCAAGATTTTCATTTCAATTTTCTATCTTTTAATTCAACCCTTCCTCCTTAAAAAATATAATTAAACCCTCGTCCACTTCATTCGCACTTGCATTATTTCTAGTGTTCGAGGAAGTTAACCGATGAAGGAAGAATAGTGTTTTAAAATTTTCGACAAATTCTATCACGGCACATTGTCTGAGAAAGGGAGACATGCCCTCTTACGGCCCTACCATGGCGTCAAATTCTCACTCACTCAAATGCCATGACCCTCCCCGTGTAGTCACAACCCCACCCATCTTATCAATCACATCAAAATCTATCAACTCTTTCTCCGTCTCTCATTGTTTGAATTAATTTGCAGAATTCCTTTTCAAAGCTTCATTTTTGTCCAGTACAGTTTGAACGAGTCGCTAAGTAAAAACAAACTCTTGATTTGAATTCTCACTCACACATCAATGAAACTTGTTACTTGTAAAACCACCCAAACCGCTGCTTCAACTCTCCTCCACAATGTGCTGCGCTCCCTCCACTCTGCTTCTCCTCTTTCTTGCTTCCATCCTCTCTGTGTGCTCCTCCCATGCGAAGAACATGCTTCCCTCTGAGGTTGAGACCATTTTCAAGATCATGGAATCCATTTCCTCGGATGAAAAATGGAGAATCTCTTATCCCAACCCTTGTAATCCTGGCTCAACCTGGCTTGGAATTGAATGCAAACTAGGACAAGATAACCACCTTCATGTCTCCAGGCTTGATTTTGGTACTCGTCCAAACCCAACTTGCAAGAACACAGCTGCATTTCCTTACGAAATCTTTGATCTTCCTCATCTCCAATCTGTTTTTTTCTTTCAGTGCTTCACTCACACTAAAACCACGCTCTCTGCTTCACCAAATAGAGGAGCCTTCTTCGATTCTTCACTTCAACAACTCAGTCTTAGATCAAACCCTGCACTTGTTGGTCCGATCCCACCACAAATTTCCTCCCTAAAGTCTTTAGAGATTCTTACATTGTCACAAAATCGCCTTTCTGGGCGTATTCCAGTTGGGATTTTTAGCTTGAACTCGTTAGTCCACGATCTGAGCTACAACATGCTTACGGGTCCTGTACCGATCCAGTTGGGGAATCTCAACAACCTTCAAGGCCTTGATTTGAGCTACAATTCAATTACTGGACCAATTCCTGGCACCATTGGCCGCTTGGGTATGCTTCAAAAACTTGATTTGAGTTCAAATTCATTCATTGGTACCATTCCTTACAGCATAGAAAAGCTCACTTTATTGACTTTCATGGCTTTGAGTAACAACAAATTGAGGGGAAGTATTCCAAAAGGAATTCTGAAGTTGCAAAGTTTGCAGTACTTCATCATGGATGATAATCCAATGTATATACCTTTGCCGGCAGAGTTTGGTAAACTGGTGAAACTGCAAGAGCTGAGGCTCGCCAACTCATGCTACTCAGGAACTATACCACCAAGCTTTTCACAGCTTGTCAATCTAAGCACATTGTCTCTGCAAAACAACCGATTAACCGGTAAAATCCCAGAAGGATTCAGCAGCCTCTCTCGCATATACCACTTGAATCTTAGTGGAAACTTGTTGGGAGGTGTTATCCCTTTCAATGCAAGCTTCTTGAAGAGATTAGGAAGGAATTTGGACCTAAGTGGCAACCCGGGTCTTTGTTTGAGTCCATCTGAAGCATATAATAATGTCAAGAGTGGCAGTGGAGTTGGTGTCTGCGGCACTGGTTCTCCGATCAAGAAATCTCAAGCTGCAGCTCATGGATTATCCAAATTATTCTTCCTGTTTGCTGCTCTGGTTTTTCATGTAATGCACCGAATGCTATTTTAATTAGTGTGTTGTTAAACCTTTCTTCTTTTCTTAATTCAATTCTTGTTTTAATTTGGTTTTTTTAGAGTTAATCTTTTTATGTTGGGTTCTGTTTGCGAAAAGAGTAATGATTAGTGTGTTATTTTGCCCCAATGTTTATGTTTATTTTTATGTTTATGATTAGTAATGATTAAGTAACTTTGGCCCTCCGACATCGATGTTTATGTCTGTGACATCGTTAGAAAATTGGCCAACCAGGAACAGGTGTTTACCGCTCGTGTTTTTGATAGTGTATTTTAATTTTTGAATTGTGTTCAATGGTTTCTTGTAGATATCTTAATGGCTCAACTTTTAAATACAATATACCGAACATTTTTATTCGATAAAATTCATTTTAAGAAAATTCTCCATGTAATTCTTTTTCTTTGATAATGTTATCTTTTTTCGTTGAATTATTTTAGTGTAATATGTGTGTATATTGTATGGAATTCATTGTTGTATACTTGTTGGTTTTTTTAATTTTAAGAACTGTTTTTCCGCAGTGGTTATGAATTTATTATTAGCAATTATTAACTTGGAAACTATAAAATACAAAATTAAATAAATAAAAATACTAATAAAAATATTAATAAAATATTCTTTCTATTATCGATGGAATAGAAAGCTTTTATAGCAAGTTTGCGATAATGATATTCCATCATTCATTGACATTAAAAAATACTGATGAAATATTCACTATATATTAATTAAATATTTTATCAATATTTTCTAATTTTTTAATAATTAAAAATGATTAAATATTTTATCAACATTTTCTAATATTTTATCAACATTTTCTAATTTTTTGATAATTAAAAATGGTTGGAGATATTAGTTATTTTGTTTTACTTAACAAACATGGTCTCAAACCGTTCATATAGGAACGCATGGTACATGCATCAATACATATGGAGCCCCTAACAATTAGAAATGTTTTTTTACCATGCTATTAAAAGCGTCACTGCATTCTTTTCCTGTTAATATCATACGTGTCATGATGAAGTTTTTTTTTTCTTGTTCCCTGGAGATTATAGTTTGATCTTTATTGTCGTTGATATTTTAATTTCAATTTATTTTTTTTATTTTTTATTTTTCTTCTTAATTCTTTTATAACAATTTTATTTATTTTTAATTTCATCCTCAATCTCAATTTGTAATATATTATTTTTTCTAATTTCATCTCCATTGTTTTGATTTTTTTTATCTTTTATTAAATTGATTTTTTTTTAAAATTTCACACTTCAATAAAAAATTTGGTCATATTTCTTATTTCAATTTTGATTATCATTCGTTTGATTTTGTTTTTAGTATTTTTTATCAAATTAAATTTTCTTTTCAATTTGACCCTTTAGTCAAAGATCAAATTTATTTTGTATTTCAATCTTAATTCTTATTATTTTAATTTATATTTTTCTGTTTTAAATCATTATGTATAATTAATTAATTTTT
>NW_011502644.1:12150-18103 GCF_000495115.2 Populus euphratica
TATATATATATATATATATATGATGTTTTTATTTTATTTTGATATTTTGAAAAAAGATAGCATTAATATTTACTCGATGAGAAAAATAAATAATGATTTTGAAATGAATTTATTAATAAATGAACACATTAAAAATAAATTTTTGAATTCTTAAAAAAACATTAAAAATACCAAAAATAACACAAATATATCAAAAATATATTTTTTGTTGTTTTTGTGCTATTTTTGTATTAAAAAAACTTTTAATAAAATGAGGTAAAACATCGAGTTATGACAATTGGCATTAAGGGAAAATTTGGTACCTTTAATTTGGTTTCTTTGTTATTATAATGTCAAGGGACAATTTTGTATTTGGTTAAATATAAAAAAAATCAAAAGCCTAGTGAATCAATCAAAATATCCTTTGAAGTCAAAAAAATAAAATTATCCATAGGATTTTTTCATCCTTTCCTAATGGTTTATATATATATATATATTAACATATCAGATTATGGGTAATTTGATATTTGTCTAAGTATAAAAAAATAAAAAACATGGGGCACATAGGAGGCGGCCCATGCAGCATCTCCCAACATCCGAAAATGTCATTCTACCATGTCATTGAAAGCACCACTGTGTCCATTTTCTATTGGTGTTGTGCATGTCACTGTTGCTGATCTAATTTATACTAATGGGGTTTTTTTTTAAAATTCCCCCTTTCTTTTCTCTCTTTTCCTTTAAAAATTATAGCTTGGCCCTTTTTGTTGTTGATATTTTAATTTTAATCTTTATTCATGTGAATTCTAATTTTTTGTTTTGGTCCCTGACATGACCAAAAGAATGATGTTTTCTCCCAAGTACAGGAGTGTCGAAGTAATAAATAACCCGACAAGACCGGGGTCGAACCATATGGAGGTTAACTATATAAATTACAAATAATAATAATATAACCACAACAACAACAACAACAACAACAACAACAACAACAATAAGAACAAAAATAAGATGTTAAAGAGGATTTTGAGATTATAAGATTAATGTGAGGATTAAATAATTATAAAAATAAATGTCAAGATTAGAGGATCCATTAATGATATTTCAAATAAGTATAGTATAAATTTTTTTTATTACTCTACTGGAAATCATATACAAAAGAGGTTCTAATCGGATTATAAATTGTTAACATGATTACATTAGTTGTTTTATTCAAATAATGCTAATACTTATAAATGTTGTTAGGTATTTATGATTATAATTTATATTAAAAACAAATCAAGTTCTTTTCATAACATAAGTGTCAGTTATACCATACAGTTGGGCTATGAAAGTGCCAAATATTTGTTGTACCAAGTGTTATACAACAGAAATCTAGATTAACTATTTAATACGTAAAATATTAAGAGTAAAGAAGATAACAAATGCAAAACATGGTAGTATCAAACATTAAACTCCATATTGAGTTTACACTATACTTATTCTTACACCATTAGTGTAACTTTTTCACCTTGACATAACAAACTTAACTAAACATAATAAAAGAGAGAAACATAAATAAACAAGATAAGAACATAAATAAAATAAAAGTTAACTAAGTAAAAGAAAGGAAATGAGAAGTATAAACAAGAAATTAATATAAGCAAAACTTAAGCATCACAAAAATATAAAGAGAAAGAGCAAGAACATGATCTTGATCGAAAAATCAAGATGCCTAAATGTATGAAAAATGTCTCCTTTTATAGGCTAAAATTGGGAACTATTGAGTTATTGACTAATTATTGAGTGGATGACAACTGACACGACTAAAAGATTGATGTCTTCTCCCAAGTGCAGGAGTGTCGAAGTAATAAATAACCCGGCAAGACCGGGGTCGAACCACATGGAGGTTAATTGTACAAATTATAAATAACAATAACAATAACAACAATAATAATAACAACAATAATAATAATAATAATAATAGTAATACTAATAATACTAATAATAATAATAATAATAATAATAATAATAAATGATGATGAGAACTTGGAGATGGAAAATTAATGTAAGGATTAAACAATAATAATAACAAATGTCAAGGTTAGAGGTTCCACTAATGGTATATCCTAATAATAGTAGTAGTAGTAGTAGTAGTAGTAGTAATAGTATTAGTAGTAGTAATAATAATAATAATAATAAAGAAAGAGAAGAAGAAGAAGATGATGAGAACTTGGAGATGAGAAATTAATGTAAGGATTAAACAATAATAATAACAAATGTCAAGGTTAGAGGATCCACTAATGATATATCAAACAAGTATAGTATAAACTCTTATTATTGAATTGGAAACCACACACAAAGGAGGTTCCAATCAGATTATATATTGTTAACATGATTACATTAGTCATCTTATTCAATTAATGCTAATACTTGTAAATCTCATCAAGCATTCATGATTATAACTTATGTTAACAACAAATCAAGTTCCTTTCATAGTTCAGGTGTCGGTTATACCATACATTATGGGCTATGAAAGTGCTAAGCATTTGTTGTACCAAGTGTTATACAACATAAATCAAGATTAGTCATTTAACAAGCAAAGTATTAAAAAGTGAACAAGATAACAAATATAAAACATGTTAGTATCAAACATTAAAGTCCATATTAAGTTTACATTATACTTATTCTTACACCATTAGTGTAACCTTTTCACCTTGACATAACTAACTTAGCTAGATATAATGAAAGAAAGCAAAATAGATAAACAAAATAAGAATATAAAAGTTAACTAAGTAAAGGAAAGGAAATGAAAGGCATAAACTTAATATTAATGAAAGCAAAGCATAAACATGACAAAAAATACAAAGAGAGAAAGGAAGAGCATGATCTTGATCTGGAAACCAAGATGCCTAAATGCATGGCAAATGCCTCCTTTTATAGGCCAAAATTAGGAACTATTGATTTGATGATTAATTGATGAGTGGGTGGCCAACTCTTGACTTGGTGACAATCCTTATCTTCTCTTGTCTACCCAAAACGTCATTGATAATGTCAAAATTGGAGCCAGTTGCAAACATGAAAGTTGTAGCCAATTGTCTCAGCTTTCTTGTGTCAAAAATTTAGCTCATTTGGACTTCTAGAACGCCAGATATGGCCAAAATACTGAACAGTGCTCGGGTTGGAAGACAGATTCGGGCTTCTTTATTGTTGCTACAATTTGGACTTGAAAATGGCCTTTTTAGATCTTAGGCTCCATATGAAAGTTGTAGGCCTATGCCTTACCTTTCCATCCATATAAATTGGAACTAAATCTGAGATATATAGCTCCATATATGACCCAATTACCGAACAGTGTTCCAGTTTGGATTGCACCGACATCTCTTTTCTAAGTTTGGCCATCTCTTTATCCTTGCAATTTAAGTTCTTAAAGTCATCAATCAATCCTTTCATTTATGTGATAGGCCTGCATTTAAAATGAACATTTACCACAAATTAAAGGTATCTTATATTATTAGATATATTATTATAAAACATGCTTTGGTTAAGGAGTTATTGATACTTCAAGTGCAAAATGATGATATAAAACCATGATAAAAATGCACTTTTAAGCACTAATCAACAACATTTTAACTTGGTGACAATCCTTATCTACTTGTTTGAACAAAATGTCATTGATAACATCAAAATTCGAATAGACTTGACTATGAAAGTACTAGAAAATTATCTCAGCTTTCCAATAAACAAAATTGAGGTCATTTAGACTTGTAAAACTCAAGATATGTATTGAACACTGAATAATGTCTAGGCTGTAGGACATATTCAAACTTCTTCATTGTTGCTAAGATTTGGACTTTCAAATAGCAGAATTAAGTCTTGCATTTCCATGAATGTTTTAGGCTTATGTTTTAGCTTTCTAGCCATATAAACCAAATTGAAATCCAAGATCTACAGCTCTAGATATGACCTAATGACTAAACAGTGTTTCAGTTTTGACTAAACTAGCATCTCTTTTTTAAACTTCACCCTCTCTTTGTCTTCTTAATTTCAGTAGTTGAACTCATTAATCAATCATTTACTTTATGTGATAGGCCTATATTTAGGATGAACCTTTACCATAAGTTAAAGGTATCTTATAATATCAGACTTATTATTATAAAACATGCTTTAGTTAAAGAGTTATTGATACTTCAAGTGTAAAATATTGATACAAAACCTTGGTAAAAATGCACTTTTAAGTATTAATCACACTCCCTAATCAGCTTATTACTAATCTCTAGTAATCAAAGCGTTAAAATAGAAAAATCAATTTGCAAGTTGCACAGAATAAGGAATTCATCATTTAACTTCCATTAATCTATCCAAATAAACAAACTCTCATTAAATTTATATCTTTTCTTTATACTTCTTAAACAAGATATTAATAAACTTTTTTTTTTTATGTGCTCCATGTATGAAAACATAGATGATGGGGCTTTTATTGGAAGACAACAATATTATGTTCCAATGTTTAAGGTTAACTTCATTGAGATGATATTATTATCTTTTTATATATATATATATATATATATATATATATACAGGTAACACAATGCATTTTTCACCACGTAACGAGCTTTTAGCTAATGACTTCCAGGCCAGTTGGTCTTAGGACATTAGATGTTGAGACACCCTTATAAACTTAGTAACTCGAATTGCAGATACTAATACATAGATAGTGTAATATTTGATTTCTTTAAGCTTTTCTCCTTAACCCATGTAATAAGAATTGGGTCAATAGCTCCCAAGTCAATTGACTTTAGAGTATTAAGTATTAAAACACCCCTACGAGCTTAATTGCTTAGGTTAGAGAGGCTATGAAACCAAACATATCTATGTTTTTATTTATTTATTTACATTTATTATCATCTTTTTCTTTTTCTTTTTATAAATTATATACTATCCCTTTCCCTTAGTTATTACTTTTAACAAAAGAACATAAATAATGTAATAATCTAATCTCCAACCCACAATCATATATTAAAGTATGTGATAGACTTTGTTACGAATATTACAAATAACCATTGAAAAATGTTTACCAAAATGCATCTTAAGAGTCAATAAAATTCCTCCTTACTCTGTCATCCTAATAACAGTTTTGTCAAATGGTTTATAAAATAAAAAACACAGTTAGTTATTTTTTTATATCAATTACTAACCTCTCCCTCTAACCAAAACAAGATATTGTCTTCAATGTTCTAAAGTAAAAAAATAGGGTATAGAAGACATCACCTGAAACACCGAACATTGACAAATCTTAAACACATTTAAACAAATATAAGACATAACAAAACAAAATAATATGTTATTAATAAAACTAAAAGATACAAGGATTCACAAATAAAGGTTCAAATCCAATATAAGCTTTTTACAGCTTTTTTTAGTTGACCAATTTATACGACTCATGAAATGATCAATTACAAGGATGAAAAATTGTAGTTGGTTAATCAATTGTTCAATAGTAGCAGTAGAGATTATAATTTATCATGTCGAGGATGTTAGAAATTGCTTTTTCACAACTTGATCAAGAAAAGATAACAACTTATCATAACCATTAACATTTAACAGACCTATGAGTTTATGGTAAATATGCAGTTAGGTCCAATAGAAAATATGAAAGATCTCTTCTAATGTACCCAAACCACCTAGTAAAGCAATGAAGGTATCAGCGTGTTTAAACATTACATTCATTCGATTAGACATTATGGAGACCTGTAGTTCCCCTCCAATTATTTTTCCAATGATGTCCCCTTTTGCTAAAGCTTTGGGGACGATCCTCAAAACTTGACTACCTAATTAGTACTTAAAAGTGCATTTTTATCAAGATTTTATGTCATCATTTTGCTATTAAAGTATCAATAACTCCTTAACTAGAGCATGTTTTATAATATCATGCATAATACTATAAGATATCTTTAATTTATGGTAAATATTCATCTTAAATGCAGGCCTATCACATAAA
>NW_011502643.1:0-13253 GCF_000495115.2 Populus euphratica
GTCAGGTATTCATATTATAACTTATATTAACAACAAATCAAGTTTATTTCATAGCTCAAGTGTCGGTTATATCATATAGTATGGGCCATGAGAGTGCCAAGTATTTGTTGTACCAAGTGTTATACAATATAAACCTAGATTAGTCATTTAACAAGCAAAGTATTAAAAAGTGAACAAGATAACAAATACAAAACATATTTGTATGAAATATTAAAGTCCATATTAAGTTTATACTATATTTATTCTTACACCATTAGTGTAACCTTTTCACCTTGACATAATAAACTTAGCTAAATATAATGAAAGAAATAAAAATAAATAAACAAAATAAGAACATAAATAAGATAAAAGTTAACTAAGTAAAGGAAAGGAATTGAAAGGCATAAATTTGATATTAATGAAAGAAAAACTTAAGCATTACAAAAATACAAAAAGAAAAAGCAAGAGCATGATCTTGATTTGGAAACCAAGATGCTTAAATGCATAGCAAATGCCTCCTTTTATAGGCTACAATTGGGAATTATTGATTTGATGACTAATTGATGAGTGGGTGGCAAACTCTTGACTTAGTGATAATCCTTATCTTCTCTTGTCTACCCAAAACTTTATTGATAACGTCAGAACTGGAACCACTTGAAAACATGAAAGTTGTAGGAAATTGTCTCAGCTTTCCAAAAAATAAAAATAAAAGTCATTTGGACTTCTAGAACTCCAGATATAGGTCAAACACTAAACAGTGCTCGGGCTGTAGTATATATTTGGACTTCTTTATTGTTGCTATAATTTGGACTTGAGAATGACTTTTTTAAATCTTGGGCTCCATATAAAAGTTGTAGACCTATGTCTTATCTTTTCAGCAATATAAAGCAGACCTAAATTTGAGATCTACAGCTTCAGATATGACTTAATTACCGAACAGTGTTCTAGTTTCGACTGCATCAATATCTCTTTTCTATGTTTGGTCATCTTTTTGTCCTTTCAATTTCAGTTCTTAAATTCATCAATCAATTCTTTTATTTATATGATAGGCCTGCATTTAAAATGAACATTTACCATAATTTAAAGGTATCTTATATTATTAGATATGTTATTATAAAACATGCTTTAGTTAAGGAGTTATTGATACTTTAAGTGCAAAATGATGATATAAAACCTTCATAAAAATGCACTTTTAAGTACTAATCATATTTGAATGTTCAGACACCCCTTCGAGCGTATTAACTCGGGTTGTAGATACTAATTTATAGATATTGCAATGTTTGATTTTCTTAAGCTTTTTCCTCAACCCATGTAACAAGCACCGAGCCAATAGCTCCCAAGTCAATTGAATTTAAGGTACTAGGTGTTGAAACACTCATTTGGGCTTAATTGCTTAAGTTAAGGAGGTTGCAAAACCAAACTTATCTACTTTTTTTATTTATTCAATTTGTTTCTATTATTTATTTATTATTATTATTATATACTATCCATTTTCTCTAGTTGTTACCTTTAACAAAAGAACATAAATAATGTAATAATCCAATATGCAACCCCACAATCATATGTTAAAGTATGTGTGAAAATGAAGGTTTAAGAATACTTGTTAAATAAGCACATGAGCAGAATCAAGTGATAAAAATTAGAGAGTTTGTAAACCTGAATATTTAAATAAGTATTCTGATAGACCTTGATAAGAATATTTACTAAGATGCGTCTCAAGAGTTAATAAAATTCCTCCTCACTCTGCCATCCTAATAACAGTTTTGTCAAATGGTTTTATTAATAGCAAAAACAATTAGTAAGTTAATTTTTTTTAATGTCAACTACTACCTTCTCCCCCCAACCAAAATGAGATATTATCCTTAATGTTATAAGGTAGAAAGATAGAGTATAGAAGATAACACCAAAAACAATGACTACTAAAAAACGTGAAACACACTTACTTCCCTTGGTTTAAGCTTAAATTATACTATCAATAAAACAAAAAAAAACACAAGTTTTAACAAACTAAGACTTAAATTGTAGTTGTGATTCTGGATCACATCTTCCCTTGGTTTTACATCCAAGAATGACTTAAACACCCTCTATGGATTGGGAATAAGCTTCCCACCTAATTTTCTTAAAAACTGACAAACATAGTCCTTTTTTAGTCAGATTTCCAAGACTATGATAAGCATGCCCTTTATAAAAATGGAGCTATAAATCATGAATTGTATGATGAACATCTCCATCATAATATGTCTCAAGAGTCAATAAAATATTATCTAAAGATTCTTTATATTTTGAAATAAATCCTACCTTTTGACAATTTTCACAGGTTTTGCAAAATGCATGTATGTCTTTAAACATTGTGGGCCAATATATTCAACTTTGTAAGGTTTTTGCAGCTATTTTTGTTAATAAAAAATAGCTCCCACATACTTCAGAATGACAAAATTTAATGATACTACTTATCTTATTGTCGGGAATATATTTTTGAAATATTTGATCAGGATAATATTTGAATAAGTAAGTGTTATCCTAATAAAAGTTCTTCATTTTGTTCAAGAACTTTCCTTTGTCTTGGGTACTTCAATGAGTTAGCGAATATCTTGAAGTAAGAAAATTGATAAAATTAGCAAATCAAGGTATTGATCTAAAAGAAAGTAAGGATTCATCAGAAAAGTAATCATTGATTGGTGTGATGTCAGATGTCGAATCTATTGTTACTCTTAACAAAAGATCCGCATCAATATTTTTGGTGCCTTTCTTATTCATGATTTCTTCCTGAGAATAAATCATTTGCAAATCTTCAAATTCATCAAACTCAATTTTACTCAAAGTAGATTCAAATTGATCATAAACTAATTTTTTAATAAGATCTACTTCTTGTAAATCATTATCATCTCTAGGTTGCTTGTAAATATTGAAAATATTCATCTTCATTATCATGTTTTCAAATGATAACTTCATCAATCTATTCTTATAATTAATATATGTATTAGAAGTTGCAAGAAATGGATGTCCTAAAATAAAAGAAAATGAATGACATATTTCAACAGGTTGTGTGTCCAAAACAATAAAATTCATAGGGTAAATGAATTTATCTACTTGTATTAACACGTATTCAACTATTCTTTTAGGCACCTTTACAGATCTATTAGCAAGTAAAAGACTTACAGAAGTTGATTTTAACTCACTTAGATTAAGACTTTGAAAAATTAAATATGGAAGTAAATTCATACCAACTCCAAGATCAAGTAAAGCTCTTTTAATTTTATGTTCCCCAATAAAGCAAGAAATTATAGGACAACTAGGATCTTTATATTTCAAAGCATTATTGTTCTGAAGAATGATACTTACTTATTCGACTAAAAAGGCTTTATTTTTCATATTTAATTTTTTCATTATAGTGTACAGATCTTTAAAAAATTAGCATATGAAGATACTTGTTTAATAACATCCAACGAAGGTGTATTGATCCTTACTTGTTTGAAATTTTCAAAGATTTCAGAGTTGTGATTGACTTTTCTTTGTTTGGTAATAACATGAGGAAATGGAAGTGCTTGCAGAGAATCAGTCTTTTCTTTGCAATGTTCAGGTTCAACCTATTCCTTACCCTTAGAAATTGACTCATCATCTTTCTCGCAAGGTTCAAAAATAGGTTTTTCAATAATCTTACCATTATGGAGAGTAATGACTAATTTGACTTGATCCATGTGTTGGCTTCCAAAACTACTTGTACTTGAATTGTATTGCCCTTTGGGATTTTGCTATGTTTAAGATGGAAACTTAACTTTCTTCTAAAAATTAAGAGCAGATGTGAATTTTACAAGAGTATCTTTAAAATCTATCATCATTTGAGCAAGTTAAGTGTTGATTGTCTTCTATGTTTTAATAAATATATGCAATGTTTCCCAGAGACTTCTTTTAGTAAAGGGAGCATAAGGAGGTTCATATCCATGAGAATTGTCGCATATATGCAGCGTCGCAGAAAAAAAAAACATATTTTTGTCTCTTATTAGTGGAGAAATGGAATGATAGTTGTCACCTAGTATTTTGGTCATGAGAAACCCTAACTAGTTTCAAAGATCGGGTATGGGTACTGGTTGTGTAAAGAAAAGGTGTTAACACCCCAAATATACCCTACCTAAGGTAAGCTGTATTGTTTTATTATTTGATAAAATCTAATGTCTTATTGTGTTTTCTAGCTGTTGGTTTATCTATGGTTTAAGAAAAGTCCTCATCGGTAAAGAAATCCTTATCTTATTGGGTAAACCCTAACCGTTCTAATGTAACAAAAAAATTTAATATCCGGAATATATCTTACATATAAGAACATAACAGCATATACTAAAAGAAAGTAAAATAATTTTTTTAAATTTTTTTAAAATATTGGCCTAGTTCTCGTGACTTTAATAAACTGTTTATTAAAGCAAAAATGCATGCTAATGCATATTTTTAAATTTTTGTTGTATGAAAATATGATATGATTTTTTTTTAGATACTAGGCTGCATGCTTGAAAGCAAAAATATACATTTTAAATTTTTCAATGTTTTGATGAAAACTGGGTATTTTAATATTGGATTTATATCTTAACGATATAAAAATAAAAAACAATATTAAACAAATTTGGTAAAAAAATACGTGAGAAAATCATAGATTTTTTGGAAGAATTTTTGAAATTTTTTTTGGAGTAGTCTAGCTCACCCCATGTGACTGGGCTAGACCCAGCAGACATAATCGAGTTACTATCCCGGCTAAGCAGATAAGAGGCACGCGTGAGCTTCCTCAGGTGTGGATGCTTAACTATCTAGTGAATTATAATTTACTTGAATAGTAAAGGGCAATAATTAGTGTTCAAGTGAATTATAATTCACTTGAACAGTAAAACATAACAATGAAAGAACAAATGCATGCAATGATAGAAAAAATGCAACATGAAGAGAAATGTATGAAGCTTACCTAATAAATGAGACAGATGAAAACGATCAACACTGGGTCTTTTTTTTCCTTTTTTGGTTTTTTCTCTACCTTTTTTTTGTGTTAGTTCCTAGCCTTCATTTTTTCTTCATCCCTCTATGTGCTTCCCCTGGTTTTTTTCCTGTTCAGTTGGTTTGCATCTGTCTTTTCCTTCTGGTCTCTATTTTTTTTTTGTTTTTTACTTTTTTTTAGTTCCTCTTCTTTCTTTCTCCTTCCTTGTCCCTCCTATGTTTTCCCTTGTTTTTCTTCCCTTTTGTTTTTCTCTGTTTTCAGTCTTCCTGGTGAGAGTGTTTTCCTCTCTGAAACCTCTCTTCTATGCTAATGTCCCCTCCTTTCTATAATATTTCTCTCTGGTTGTTCTCTTCCCTCTGTCTTTTTTCTTCGTTCTCACTTTTTTTCTCTCATATTCCTCTGTTTCCCTCCTCTCTCTCCTCACCTTGGGTTTTTCTGCACTTATAATGCCAGAGAAGGCTTTGTGCTAGTGACGGCTAATTTGGTAACGATTTGTAGAGGGATGACAGTCGTGACACATGCCTTATAATTGAAGCAAAATGGCACTGTTGTTGTAAGAAAACATCTCTCAGCCTTTACTACAGACATGGCTGGAAGAAGAGAATGAAAAGTGTTTCAAGGAAACAACACCGTTTTGCAACTTTAAATGATATTTATAATTTGGTTATTTGGGTGTTTTTACAACTTTGTAATCAAGCCCCTAGATAAATTGTAATTAGATCCCTTGATTTTAGCATCTTTTCTAGTTTAATCAAACTTTGATAATTAAGCCTCTAATTAGCTATCAAACTTTGATAATTATGCAATTAAGCCCTTGATTTGACCACATCAACTCTTTAAAATTATACTTGGACCTTGAAACTTTAATTTCTTCCAATAAAATCCTAAATTGACTTAAAAATTAATTTTTTTTCCAATCAAACTTTCCATAAATTCAATTAAACTTGAGATAAAATTTAATTGAGTCTATAAATATTTGATTTTGAATATATTTTTTTCAAAATTAAATTTTTTAACAACATGGCTCTTATAATTTAACGATATACTGTTAAATTTCAACCTTTTATATTTTTGAACATCTTCAATCAATTTTTAGGCATTTCAACATCCTTTTCTCGCTCCTATTATTTTTTTAGATTTCTTTTGAATATTTTTTGATATATTTTTTTGTATTTTCTTATTTTTTTTGTGGGAACCTAAAAATGGGTAACAACAAGAATTTTAAAAATTATAGTGTGCTTGAAACGATGGCTATAGAGTTTGTCTATTATTATTATCACTCTTTCAACTGAAATTTAGGTGATTTCTCCAACAAGAGTTGTATGTTTATAAGTGTGGGTTATGAATATACCTTTGAAAACTGTTTGAAGCATAAGCTTGTTCATGGAGACATTTCTTAAAAGAAGATAAAGTTGGATAATCATTGGTTAAATGTTCATTGGTTTCACAAATTTGACACACCATATTTTAAATAGATTTTAATTAACCACTCCTTTTCAATTCTAGTGCATCGACTTTTCTAGCTAAAGATGCAAACTTGGTTTGGAGGTCATGATCTTCCATAAGGTTGTACATTACTCCAATAAATGTATGAGGTTGAGTTTTATTTGGTGTCTCATAAGTGTCTACAATGTTCTAATTTTGAGCATTTTCAGTTAACAAGTCTAGGTATTCCATTGCTTCATTAAGGTCTTTATCTTTAAAAGTTTCATTATACATCAATTTAACCATGTGTCTCTCTTTAGATGTTAACCCTTCATAAAAATATAAAACCAATCTACATGTTTGAAAACCATGATGAGGACAAGTATTAAGCAAGTCTCGATACCTATCTCAACACTAATAAAATATTTTTCCTGGTTTTTCAGTGAAAGTGATGATCTGTTGTTGAAAAGAATTTGTTTTATGAGAAGGAAAAAATTTCTTTAAAAACTATTATTGCATTTCATAACAAGCATGAATGGATCATGACCTAAGATTTTAAAGCCATGTTTTAGCTTTATCTTTTAATAAATAAATAAAAAGCTTTAATCGAATGGTGTTCATACTACAATTTATATCATTATAAGTGTTACAAACCTCCTCAAATTCTCTCAAATACAAGTTCAGATTTTTTAGATCTAAGTCATGAAAAGTAGGTAAAAGTTTAGTAATGTCTGACTTAAAATTAAAATGAGATGCATCAAGGGGGGAAAACTATGTATATTGGTGTCTCTAGGTGTTCTAACCTGATTATTCTCATTTTTTTCATTATAAAACGACTGATTATCCTCTTTAGCCATATTTTCTGAAAATGATGAGGATTTCCTAGAAAGTCTACCACTTAATGTACATGTCCAAACTCTCATGCAAGTGTAAAAGGAAAGAAAAAGAAAACAAAGAAAAAAATTAGAAAAAAAATAAAAGTGAAAAGAAAAGGAAAATAAAATATATAATTTATAAAGTAACTTACCTCCTCGACAACGATGTCAAAAACTTGACACAATCAAAAGATTAATGTCTTATCCCAAGTGCAGAAGTGTCAAAGTAATAAATAACCTGATAAAACCGAAGTCAAACCACATGGAGGTAAACCATATAAATTACAAATAATATATATATTTAATAAAACAAAGAGTTTATGATAATTTTATGAGATTTTGATGTAAGGATTAAACAAGGATAAAACAATTATCAAGGTTAGAGGATTCACTAATGGTATTTCAAATAAGTTTAATATAAACTCCTTTTTGTTACTCAACTGGAAACCACACACAAAGGAGTTTCCAATCGGATTATAAATTGTTAACATGATTATATTAATTATCATATTTGAATAATGTTAATATTTGTAAATGTTGTCAGGTATTTATGATGTTAATTTATACTAACAACAAATCAAGTTTCTTTCATAGCACAAGTGTCGGTTGAACTATATAGTAGGCTATAAAAGGGTCAAGCATTTATTGTATCAAATGTTATACAACATAAATCTTAATTAACTATTTAACAAGCAAAATATTAAGAGTGAAAAAGATAACAAATACAAAATATATTAGTATCAAATATTAAAATCCATGTTGAGTTACACTATACTTATTCTTACATCATTAATGTAACATTTTCACCTTGATATAATAAACTTAACTAAACATAATGAAAGAGAGAAACATAACTAAACAAGATAAGAACATAAATAAGATATAAGTTAACTAAGGAAATGAAATGAAAAACATAAAAAAGAGATTAATATAAAATAAAATAAAACTTGAATATTAAAAAATACAAAGAAAGAAAGCAATAATATAATCTTGATCTGAAAACCAAAATATCCAAATGCATGACAAATGCTATCTTTTATAGGCTAAAATTTAGAACTACTGATTTGATGATTAATTATTGAGTGGGTGACCACATCTTGACTTTATGAAAATCCCCATCTCATTATCTGAATAAAACATCTTTTATAACATCAAAATCTAATAAATAGTCTTCATGAAAATTTTAAAAAAATTTCTCAACTTTCCAGCAAAAAAATAATTGGTGCATTTAAACTTTTAGAACTTGACATATGGGTTGAACACTAAACAATGTTTAGGTTATAGGACAGATTCTGACTTATTCATTGTTGCTATAATTTAAACTTGAAAACAACATTTTTTAATGTTGGACTCTTATGAAAGTTTTACCCTATGCCTTAGCTTTCCATCCAAATAGACTAGACTTAAATCCAAGTTCTACATCTCTATTTATGATTTAATAACCGAATGGTGTTCTAGTTTGAATTCCACGAGCATCTCTTTTCTAAACTTAGCCCTCTCTTTTTCTTCTCAATTTCAATAGTTAAACTCATCGATTAATCCTTTGATTTATGTGATAAGCCTATATTTAAGATGAACATTTACCATAAATTCAAGGTATCTTATATTATCAGAATTGTTATTATAAAACATGCTTAAGTTAGGGAATTTAATAATACTTTAAGTGCAATATGATGATATAAAACCTTGATAAAAATACACTTTTAAATACAAATCAGAACCACTAGTCATAAATTAAACTATGATGATTAATCAAGTATGATTTGATTGCGAATAAGTTTTAGAAATTGAGAATTAGAATGCAATTTATACAGAGAATTAAAATTCTAGACTAGAAAATCAAGTAAAGACTTGATTGAATATTTTTTTAAAAAATTATAAAATAATATATGTGATATTATTTAGTGAGAAAATTGATATTTTATCATATATAAGATTTTTAGGTATCCTTATAAATAAAATGCTATACCTTTACACACACACACACACACACTACACAGTATAGTACAAAATACTAAAAAATAAAAAATAAAAAAGTTAGCACTTAAAGGCATAACCTTGATGATTTTTTAGGTTCTCTTCTTAGCTAGAATGATTATACTAAAGTGAAAGATGAATTTAAAGCTAATATATCTAAAGAGAAGAATAAAGCCAAGCTTTAGATTGTGATACCATGCATGTGCATATCTGTAAAGCATTGTTGAAAGAACTTTGCACATAACATCACTGTCATGTGTGACATTTTATATGTGCTCTTAAGGGTTTGTAGGTCATTTATAATTGTCTAGGCAAGCCTTTACGGTGACACAATCTTTAGAAAGTTAAGTATGGAATATTTTATGATATAGTGAGGATTCTCATAAGTTACAAGGGTTGTGTTCTTGCTCACAAACTCACAAACTCATGAAGTCATAAAGCTTGTCTCACATACAAGTCTTTTTCTTTAGTGACTGAATTGTTTAGAGAATCTCATATAAGAATGATGTGTGTAGCTCTTGTTCAGTATAAGAGTTTGAGCATTACTCATTTACATATCATCATGCCTTATCTTTTTAGATAAATAGAGTCATCTGTATACACTCAGTGATGCATGCAAGGGGGTTTGTTGTTACATGGGTGGAAGAGTGTGCATATATAATTGCATCATTGCGATGACATTGTTAACTATTTGTATTTGGTTAAAGAGTTATTAGAGTACTAAAGGAATTAGGGTTTTTATGGTAAATAGGTCAATTATTCTCCCTTGTCCAAGAGTTTTATTGACTATACAAAATATTTTAGGTGAGGAGTAGAAAGGAATGAACTAACTTTTTTTATTTAGTTTCTCGTAGACAACACCAACAATAAATTCAAGAAAACAATTCATATAAAAATTAAGTTTTCCATAGTCTGTGAAACTAGGCCATAATGTGTGAGTTCCACTTCATGTTTAGCTTGTGTTTGGACTTACGTAATCGTGAGAAAATAAGTCTTTAATGGAATAAGGGACATTTCAATGCTTAAGTCGATAAAAGTAAGGGATAAATAATATAAGAGAAAAATGAAAGTAGGTGCAATGCAAGAGAAATTATGAGTTTGATAATGTCTAATAAGGTGTAAGATGAAGTTTTGTAATATAAGAGAAAACTAAAAGTAAGTTTTATGGCCTATGAAGTTTGTCTTCTATTTACCAAATGACTTAAGGTATTTGAAAATTTGTCATGTTGGCTTATCTCAAACTTAAAGAGCGGTGTTGCAATCAATTAGTGGAAATCTTGGTGTCCACCATTAGTTGTAATGTTTAACATTTTTATTGGTGAGAAGGCTGATGAACATCAATGCTATGTTGGTTAAAAATAGCCATTAATCAAGAAAATGCACTTGCCTTTTATAAAAAGTGATATGCTGCCATTGTTGGCTATAAAAGGTGGTGCCTTATATAAAAGTATGTACTTGACAATAAATAAACTAAAAATGTGAAAAAAATATATGAAGTTTGTCAAAAACAAAAATGCAAAAAAAAAAAAAAGAAATCTAATAAATCAAATGTTGAAAGAAGAATTTTTTTTTTTAAAAAAAGAATCAAAATCAACTGATGTTAAACCTTTGAAATCCGTGACCTTGGTCATAAGCCAAGAACTAACCCTATAAAAAGCAAACTCTAAAACATAATGCAGAAAAATTCTAAATCAATAAAATATAAAGAGATAAAATTGCAAAATAATAAATCTAAAACAAATGAAATAGAAATAAAAATAAAGTGGACTAAATTTCAGGTAAAAATAATTTGAAATCGAATGATGAGAAATTCAATTAAAAAAGAAAAAAATAGCAATCAAAAGAATAAAGACCAAATTTAATGTAAAGATTAAATGAAATCAAATGATGAATGACGAAATTGAAGAAAAAACTCTGTAAAAAATTAAAGAAAAAAAAAAATAAAAATCAATAGAATTAAGATCAAATAAGATAAAATAAATAAATAAAAGGATACATTTATATCTTGGTAAGGACAAAAGAGAGAAAAGAGGGAGGAGAAAAAAAAATTCCACTAGACCTTAACCACCACTCATCCATGTACACAAGTGGAACTAATAGAAAGCTCATTATGAGATGCTTCAAACATCACCCTGAAAGGCTGGGTTGGGGCTTGGGTGACACTGCATTGGATACACACGCCACCCGAAGAGCATGAGTAGCACCAAGAAATTTTTTATTTTATAATATTCATGATTGTTAAGAGATCAAATCGTCTCCAAAGCAAAAAACACCAACATTTTAAAAAATAATAATATAAATGATTGTTAAAAACCTAAATTAGTCTTAGCCAATTTGTAGTCACTAAAAAACTAGTTTGAAATACAAAGAAGACCCTGGATTTAAGGTTGAAAATTTTTGCTTCTAAGGGTAATATAGCCCTATATTATGCTTAAAAATATAAAAAGACCAAATAGCCCTTTATCAACCTTGTAACAATTTCACTTGTAAGGTGATACGAACAAAGTTAGGTTCGTATTATTTTAATGGTCACTTTTGTAAAATTAAGCATATTTCTCAAATCATGTATCAAATTCAACTCAAATTTAAAAGGAAGTACTAGACACATGAAACTATATTTTAAGAAAGTTTTAGATCAATCAAAGCTTAAGAATATATTATTTAAGTTAGTCAAAGTTGTTATTAATGTTTTGACAAATTCATCCATAAAATGTTCATTCTTTGCTATTTTCAGCCTAGCTAATCTAGACCTGTAATAGGTTAATTTTGGACAGGGATAATCAAATAAGACTTAATGAAGTCATAAACTTATGCATAGACTTAGGCTACAAGGGTTAATAGGGCTTGGATTCATTGGAGAATTTAAGTTCATAGTTTGCAAGAATTCCAAGTCCTATATGGGCTTGATGTGGCCTGTATCTAAAAAGATCTTTATCTTGGGTTCTTTTTTTTTTTTTTGTAGGTATTCCTAGCATATTAAGGAGACTAAAAGGAAGTAATATAAGGAAGGAAATTCTAATTATCAAAACAAAGTTTTCTACTTGAATTTTTACATTAAAAATTCCAACCAAAACAAAGTTTTCTAGTTGAAGATTTCAACTATATAAAGGAATTCTAGCATGAAGATTTTATTTTTATTATCCTATTTTATTTATGTGATGTTGAACAATTATTTTTAACTTGGGTTTGTTTTCACCTTTTAGATATTATTTAGGAGTTTATTTATGTTAGTTGATTTCTAGTTTAGAGTCTGATTAGTATTAAAAAGTGCATTTTTATCAAGGTTTTATATCATCATTTTGCATTTGAAGTATCAATAACTCCTTAACTAAAGCATGTTTTATAATAACATATCTAATAATAGAAGATACCTTTAATTTATGATAAATGTTTATTTTAAATACAGGCCTATCACATAAATGAAAGATTGATTGATGAGTTTAAAAACTGAAATTGAAAGGACAAAGAGATGACCAAACTTAGAAAAGAGATGTTGGTGCAGTCCAAACCGGAACACTGTTCCATAATTAGGTTATATCTGGAGCTGTAGATCTCAGATTTAGGTCTACTTTATATGGATGGAAAGGTAAGACATTTCATAGGAGCCCAAGATTTAAAAAGACCATTTTCAAGTACAAATTATAGCAATAACGAAGAAGTCTGAATCTATCTTGCAGTCCGAATACTATTCAGTTTTTGGCCCATATCCGGAGTTCTAGAAGTCCAAATTATCTCAATTTTTTTTTTCTAAAAAGTTAAGACAATTTCCTAGAACTTTGATGTTTTTAAGTGGTTTTAATTCTGAAATTATCAATAATATTTTGGGCAGATAAGAGAAGATAAGGATTGTCACCAAGTCAAGAGTTGGCCACCCACTCTTGACATAATAAACTTAGCTAGACATAATGAAAGAAAGAATATCAATTAGTCATCAAATCAATAGTTCTTAATTTTTGCCTATAAAAGAAGGCATTTGTCATGCATTTAGGCATCTTGGTTTCCAGATCAAGATCATGCTTTTC